>NC_140994.1:1866450-2096007 GCF_052327205.1 Somniosus microcephalus | reverse complement strand
CAGTCAGCAGGTACTCACATTGGTGTAGGTGTAATCGCTGTTTGTGACCAAAAACACTTTGCCAACTTCGTTCATCCGGCTCAACAGCAGCGCCACTTTTGGCTGAAAGAGAAACAGCTCAGCATCAAACACAGACCGGCTCCCCACAGCACCTGGCACCACCGCCCTGCTCCCCGCAGCACCTGGCACCACAACACCTGGCACCACCGCCCGGCGGTCCCGCAGCACCTGGCACCACAACATCTGGCACCACCGCCAGGCTCCCCACAGCACCTGGCACCACCGCCTGGCTCCCTACAGCACCTGGCACCACCGCCCGGGGGTCCCGCAGCACCTGGCACCACAACATCTGGCACCGCCCGGCTCCCCACAACATCTGGCACCACCGCCCGGCTCCCCACAGCACCTGGCACCACCGCCCGGCTCCCTACAGCACCTGGCACCACCGCCCGGGGGTCCCGCAGCACCTTTCCCCCCGGCACACCCCACTTCCACTGGTCCTCACACTCCTGCATCATACCTCACCATCAGCATTGAGTCCAGAAGCTGCACACCACCCAAAGTAACAACTCTCCCTCCCACTCACCCAAAAGGCAATTGAGCTGTGGAATAAGTTCCCAGAGAAGCACATTCAGGTGGGCAGTGTGATGGGGCAAGAGGCAATTAGATGTGTTTATAGAATCAGAAATTTACAGCACAGGAGGCCGCCATTCGGCCCATCTTGTCTGTGCCAGCCGAAAAAGCGCTAACCAGCCGAATCCCACTTTCCAGCTCTTGGTCCGTAGCCCTGTAGGTTACGGTACTTCAAGCGCATATCCAAGTACTTTTTAACTGTGATGAGGGTCTCTGCCTCTACCACCCTTTCAGGCAGCGAGTTCCAGACCCCCACCACCGGCTGGGTGAAAAAAGTTCTCCTCAACTCCCCTCTAATCCTTCTACCAATTACTTTAAATCTCTGCCCCCTGGTTATTGGCCTCTCCACTAAGGGAAATAGGTCCTTCCTACCCACTCTCTACCCAGGCCCCTCGTAATTTTATACACCTCAATTAAGTCTCCCCTCAGCCTCCTCTGTTCCAAAGAAAACAACTCCAGCCTATCCAATCTTTCCTTATAACTAAAATTCCCCAGTCCTGGCAACATCCTCGTAAATCTCCTCTGCACTCTCTCTGGTGCACTCACATCCCTCCTGTAATGCGGTGACCAGAACTGCATGCAGTATTCTAGCTGTGGCCTAATTAGTGTTTTATACAATTCAAGCATAACTTCCCTGCTCTTATATTCTATGCCTTGGCTAATAAAGGAAAGTATTCCGTATGCCTTCTTAACCAGTTTATCTACCTGTCCTGCTACCTTCAGGGATCTGTGGACATGCACTCCAAGGTCCCTCTACATTTCTCAGTGTCCTATAGTGTATTCCTTTGTCTTGTTAGCCCTCCCCAAATGCATTACCTCACACTACTCTGGATTGAATTCCATTTGCCACTTTTCTGCCCACCCAACCAGTCCATTGATATCTTCCTGCAGTCTACAGCTTTCTTCCTCACTATCAACCACACGGCCAATTTTTGCATCATCTGCAAACTTCTTAACCATGCCCCCTACATTGAAGTCTAAATCATAGAAGGGATTGAGGGATATGGGGAGAAGGTGGGGTTCAGAAATGTGAGAAGGTGGGTATGTGGGGGTGATCTATTAAGAAAGGTCGGTAAGTTCAGTGTCTCTTCGTGAAGTCTGCAGGGCAGTTGAGTGGGCTGTAACTACAGGCCACAGCTATTGGTCTGTCTCTACCCTCCCCTGCCATAGTAAGCTGTCAGGACCCATTCCTGCCCTTTGATCAAACAAAAGCTGATTGCACCATGGCTGGTGGGACGGATTCTCTGTCTATCCGAGGCCAGCCTTCAAATGATCCACTTCCTGAGACTTTTAACACACAGACAGACAGAGCACCAACACGGCACACACTAACTTACCTCTTTAACAACATAGGTCGCCAGGTTTTCCAAAGTCTTCTCTTTCAAAGATCCCTAAATAAAATGAGAGAGTCAGAACGTGGGTACTGCAGTGCACGCTTGCCCTGTGAGAGACTCATTCTGGTGTGTGCAAAAAGCACAACTCTAACATTCAGATAGATGTGATTTATAAAACTGTTAAACATTAGATTGTGCTGCTGGATATGGTACAAGTAATCATTCTCTTGGGTTATAAAGATCACTGGGGCAAGAGCTACTGGAACTTCTGTAACATTCCTAAATGCTGCAGTTCTCCTTTGCATCCCTTGATGGCAGCATCTGATTGTAGATCTGCACGAGAGTGCGAGAATGTGGATGCCACGTCAGTCCAGCACCAAATGAGACTATGATGCCTTGGTCCAATAATCTGTTGATTATCCCGTGTCCTGGGGCCAATATTTACCCCTCAGCAAACATCACTAAAACAGCTTATCTGGTCATTTATCTCATTGCTGTTTGTGGGAGCTTGCTGTGGAGAAATTGGCTGCCACGTTTCCCACATTACAACAGTGACTACACTTCAAAAGTACTTCATTGACTGTGAAGCGCTTTGGGATGTCCTGAGGTGGTGAAAGGGGCTATAGAAATGCAAGTCTTTTTCCCAAGGTCTCGGTTGTAATCATTGCCATTTATACCCATCTCGCTCAGGTTGCAGTTCATGATTTCTGGTCTACAGATCAATTTCAGATCCATTAGATACTGAACAGAATCCAGAAGTGTTTTAAACCAGACTAGTTACCTTGTAGTGGACCCAGTCGACAGCGTCCCGCACATCCTGGAACATACTCTTGAAGGACATGAAGAGATCACCATCTTTAAATCCTGTATTACAGCTGTGTGCAAAGAGCGTCAGGTCAGGCAAGCTCCTCTCAGACACCGGCATGGGAAGAGTCAACAGCAACCATGAGAGAATGCAACGAGACATCACCGGAACCAGCAAACAGATTCCATTGCTAAACCCTGCACAATCTGCTTCATCGATCAAGAGCGAGCGAGAGAGCCAAAGAGAGCCAGAGAGAGAGAGACAGTCAGAGAGAGCCAGAGAGAGAGAGAGACAGAGACAGACAGACAGTCAGAGAGAGACAGACAGACAGTCAGAGAGAGCCAGAGAGAGACAGTCAGAGAGAGAAAAAGAGAGTCAGAGAGAGAAAAAGAGAGAGACAGTCAGAGAGAGCCAGAGAGAGAGAGCGCGCCCGAGAGAGAAAGCGCGCCCGAGAGAGCGAGCGAGAGAGCCCGAGAGAGAGAGAGAGAAAAAGAGTGCCAGATAGCAAGAGAGCAAGCGAGAGAGTGCGAGAGAGCGCCAGAGAGAGCCAGATAGCGAGAGAGCGAGCGCGAGAGAGCCAGAGAGAAAGAAAGAGTGCCAGATAGCGAGAGAGAAAGAGAGAGAGAAAGAGAGAAAAGTAATATTGTATGTACCCAACAAGGGTCAAAATTGTTTGACACCTACAGAATGTTGGAAAACTGTACTTTTTTGTTGTGAAAGCTTTGGCAATATGGTTCTCTGTAAACTTTCATGCCAATAAAGCATTTGAATTGTGAAATTGTGAGTGCCAGATAGCGAGAGAGAGAGCGCAAGCCAGAGGCGCGCGCAGAGGGAAGAGAGGGGCGCGCGCAGAGGGAAGAGAGAGGCGCGCGCAGAGGGAAGAGAGAGGCGCGCGCAGAGGGAAGAGAGAGGCGCGCGCAGAGGGAAGAGAGAGGCGCGCAGAGGGAAGAGAGAGGCGCGCAGAGGGAAGAGAGAGGCGCGCAGAGGGAAGAGAGAGGCGCGCAGAGGGAAGAGAGAGGCGCGCAGAGGGAAGAGAGAGGCGCGCAGAGGGAAGAGAGAGGCGCGCAGAGGGAAGAGAGAGGCGCGCAGAGGGAAGAGAGAGGCGCGCAGAGGGAAGAGAGAGGCGCGCAGAGGGAAGAGAGAGGCGCAGAGGGAAGAGAGAGGCGCGCAGAGGGAAGAGAGAGGCGCGCAGAGGGAAGAGAGAGGCGCGCAGAGGGAAGAGAGAGAGGCGCAGAGGGAAGAGAGAGAGGCGCAGAGGGAAGAGAGAGAGGCGCAGAGGGAAGAGAGAGAGGCGCAGAGGGAAGAGAGAGAGGCGCAGAGGGAAGAGAGAGAGGCGCAGAGGGAAGAGAGAGAGGCGCAGAGGGAAGAGAGAGAGGCGCAGAGGGAAGAGAGAGAGGCGCAGAGGGAAGAGAGAGAGGCGCAGAGGGAAGAGAGAGAGGCGCAGAGGGAAGAGAGAGGGTCGCAGAGGGAAGAGAGAGAGGCGCAGAGGGAAGAGAGAGAGGCGCAGAGGGAAGAGAGAGGCGCGCGCAGAGGGAAGAGAGAGGCGCAGAGGGAAGAGAGAGGCGCAGAGGGAAGAGAGAGGCGCAGAGGGAAGAGAGAGGCGCAGAGGGAAGAGAGAGGCGCAGAGGGAAGAGAGAGGCGCAGAGGGAAGAGAGAGGCGCAGAGGGAAGAGAGAGGCGCAGAGGGAAGAGAGAGGCGCAGAGGGAAGAGAGAGGCGCAGAGGGAAGAGAGAGGCGCAGAGGGAAGAGAGAGGCGCAGAGGGAAGAGAGAGGCGCGCAGAGGGAAGAGAGAGGCGCGCAGAGGGAAGAGAGAGGCGCGCAGAGGGAAGAGAGAGGCGCGCAGAGGGAAGAGAGAGGCGCGCAGAGGGAAGAGAGAGGCGCGCAGAGGGAAGAGAGAGGCGCGCAGAGGGAAGAGAGAGGCGCGCAGAGGGAAGAGAGAGGCGCGCAGAGGGAAGAGAGAGGCGCGCAGAGGGAAGAGAGAGGCGCGCAGAGGGAAGAGAGAGGCGCGCAGAGGGAAGAGAGAGGCGCGCAGAGGGAAGAGAGAGGCGCGCAGAGGGAAGAGAGAGGCGCGCAGAGGGAAGAGAGAGGCGCGCAGAGGGAAGAGAGAGGCGCGCAGAGGGAAGAGAGAGGCGCGCAGAGGGAAGAGAGAGGCGCGCAGAGGGAAGAGAGAGGCGCGCAGAGGGAAGAGAGAGGCGCGCAGAGGGAAGAGAGAGGCGCGCAGAGGGAAGAGAGAGGCGCGCAGAGGGAAGAGAGAGGCGCGCAGAGGGAAGAGAGAGGCGCGCAGAGGGAAGAGAGAGGCGCGCAGAGGGAAGAGAGAGGCGCGCAGAGGGAAGAGAGAGGCGCGCAGAGGGAAGAGAGAGGCGCGCAGAGGGAAGAGAGAGGCGCGCAGAGGGAAGAGAGAGGCGCGCAGAGGGAAGAGAGAGGCGCGCAGAGGGAAGAGAGAGGCGCGCAGAGGGAAGAGAGAGGCGCGCAGAGGGAAGAGAGAGGCGCGCAGAGGGAAGAGAGAGGCGCGCAGAGGGAAGAGAGAGGCGCGCAGAGGGAAGAGAGAGGCGCGCAGAGGGAAGAGAGAGGCGCGCAGAGGGAAGAGAGAGGCGCGCAGAGGGAAGAGAGAGGCGCGCAGAGGGAAGAGAGAGGCGCGCAGAGGGAAGAGAGAGGCGCGCAGAGGGAAGAGAGAGGCGCGCAGAGGGAAGAGAGAGGCGCGCAGAGGGAAGAGAGAGGCGCGCAGAGGGAAGAGAGAGGCGCGCAGAGGGAAGAGAGAGGCGCGCAGAGGGAAGAGAGAGGCGCGCAGAGGGAAGAGAGAGGCGCGCAGAGGGAAGAGAGAGGCGCGCAGAGGGAAGAGAGAGGCGCGCAGAGGGAAGAGAGAGGCGCGCAGAGGGAAGAGAGAGGCGCGCAGAGGGAAGAGAGAGGCGCGCAGAGGGAAGAGAGAGGCGCGCAGAGGGAAGAGAGAGGCGCGCAGAGGGAAGAGAGAGGCGCGCAGAGGGAAGAGAGAGGCGCGCAGAGGGAAGAGAGAGGCGCGCAGAGGGAAGAGAGAGGCGCGCAGAGGGAAGAGAGAGGCGCGCAGAGGGAAGAGAGAGGCGCGCAGAGGGAAGAGAGAGGCGCGCAGAGGGAAGAGAGAGGCGCGCAGAGGGAAGAGAGAGGCGCGCAGAGGGAAGAGAGAGGCGCGCAGAGGGAAGAGAGAGAGGCGCAGAGGGAAGAGAGAGAGGCGCAGAGGGAAGAGAGAGAGGCGCAGAGGGAAGAGAGAGAGGCGCAGAGGGAAGAGAGAGAGGCGCAGAGGGAAGAGAGAGAGGCGCAGAGGGAAGAGAGAGAGGCGCAGAGGGAAGAGAGAGAGGCGCAGAGGGAAGAGAGAGAGGCGCAGAGGGAAGAGAGAGAGGCGCAGAGGGAAGAGAGAGAGGCGCAGAGGGAAGAGAGAGAGGCGCAGAGGGAAGAGAGAGCCAGAGGGAAGAGAGAGAGCCAGAGGGAGAGCGAGTGTCCACTGGCTCACTGGGGGGCGGAGGCAGGCTCGGAACAGTGCGCACGTTTCAAACTCTCGACCTTCAGAAGAACACAGAGTTCAGAGGAAAGCAACAAGTACAAGTCTGGGATTTAAGGTTTGTGTTACAAGGAGACTCAGAATCAAAGTCGTTTTCATTGGAGGCAAGATTGAGGGGCAGACAAGAGAGTTGGTGAGAGGCACAGACACTGTCCGTGTAAGCACAGAACACGGGTACAGAATTCACAATCCAAGGAAAGCAGAACTAGGCCATGACTCAAAGTCGGACCATCTTCAGACTCCTTAACTTTTCTCTCAGCTCAATTTTCCAATTACTGGATTGTGTTCATTGGTCACAAGGACAGCAATACTCGGAATACTGAGTCGCTGAAGGAACAGACGCGCTAAAAATCAACCCATGTCGCTCCTTCAAAATGGAGCTGGATAAATATCTGGCTGAGAATGGGGGAGTAATAGGGATAGGTTCTGACCGAGATCAGGAAATACTCCAGGGACACAACGGTTCCCGTGCTGCTCAGGACAGGCCACCGGTGAATCGGGAATAGGTGAGGTTGGACTAATGTTCTGGTGCTTTGCTCACTTACCTTTGGGGATCTGGGTGTGTAGCTGGGCTGTGGAAGGAGATTAAATGGGTGGGTAGAGTCCATGATAAGGGAGTGTACAGGGTTTGTTACACAGATTGATCTGTCACAAAGTACCCAATGTAATTACACCAAGGAGTTATTCTATATTTACAGGTATGAACTATTTAACCAGCGTGAATACTTCAGGGATGCGAGAAAGTAAGGAGCCCCACACCCCCGAGGGTGTGGACTTGTTCCCGAGCAGACCGATGCTTACCTTGTGTATCGGGGGCAATTGGTGAAAAAATCAACCAGGCAAGCAAACAGGTAGGTCTCTGGGGAGGGAAAGAGAACAGGAAAACCCAGTGAGAAATGAACTCCGAATCAGATGCCCTTAGCACCTAAAACAGCAGCAACAGCCATCACCAAGGAACGCAAAGGGGGAAATACTATAAGATATCGAGTGAGCAGTGGCTAGGTGGCCACACAGGACAAGGTTTTCAGAGCCTTTGCCATCATGGAACAGAAACGCTGAGAAAGCATCTCAGATCAGCGGCTTATCAAAGCACCGTGCCAGAGAACACAAGGCATGGAACTGCCCATTAATCGCTAAAGAATGGCGTGTACCTCCAGGGCACCCTCATACTTCCCAACAGTTGGTCAGTGTCACTGACCGAAGCCCCCCAGCTGCAATACACTGTGCTGCAAGGGACAAAAATGCCAACCCAAGAATGATACAGTTGTCTACCTAAAGGATGTTTTTACAAGGGCCTAAATACAGAGCTCCCGTATCTTGCTGACTGGTCCAGCAATGAGCAGCTTGTGAAACATTAAGCAGCAGCCATGCCACTTTGCACAACGTTCCCCCACGAGACACCGTCAAGAGTCAGGCCAACAAGACCCTAGGATTTTCCCCAGGATTTCAGGGACTGTGAGCTAGGATTCTAATTAGGGTCACTGGTTTATAGTGACCTCAATAAGTCAAATTACTCTTTACACAGGATTGCAGGATTTTTGTACATTTTGAGATCACATTCTAAGTGCTTCTGGACAAGAGTGCTAAATTGGGAATTTGGAGAGAGCGGGAATTCGAAGCAGAGGGGGAAGGAAGAGAGAGCGAGAGGAGCGGCCGCAGATAAAGGTAGGCCCGAGAGCCCTGAGGGAGTGCGAGCATCAGGGAGTGAGGTAAGTGACATCAGCACAAGGGAAGGAGCTGAAGAGAAAAAAACAAACTGATGAGTAGCTGGTGATTGTTTTTCAAGTCTTAAGTTTATTTCTGTTAAGTTAGTTAATAATCTATTAAGTAGAGGCATGGCAGGACACCTCAGTCGTATGGAATGCACATCTTGTACTATGTGGGAACTCCAGGATGCTTCCAGTGTCCTGGACAAACACATGTGCAGGAGGTGTCATCAGCTGGAGGGGCTCAAGCTCCAGGTTTTGGAGCTTGACCAGCAGCTGGCATCACTGCGGTGCATCTGTGAGGCGGAGAGCTACGGGGCTAGCACTTTTCAGGAGGTGGTCACCCCGCAGCGTAAGGGTGTGCAGACAGAGAGGGAATGGCTGAGCGCCAGACAGACAAGAAGGACCAGGCAGGTAGTGCAGGAGTCCTGAGTGCATCTCGCTCTCCAACCAGTATTCACTACTGAATACTGGTGAGGGCGATGGTTCCTCTGGGGAGTACAGCCAGAGCTAAGTCCACGGCACCGCAGGTGGCTCATCTGTATGGTGGGGTAGGAGAAAGATCGGGAAGGCAATAGTGGTAGGGGATTCAATAGTTAGGGGGACACACAGGCGTTTGTGGCCGCAGATGTGATTCCAAGATGGTATGTTGTCTCCCTGGTGCCAGGGTCAAGGATGTCACTGAGCGGCTGCAGAACATTCTGAGGGGGAAGGGTGAACAGCCAGTGGTCGTGGTCCATATTGGTATCAACTACATAAGTAGAAAGAGGGATGAGGTCTTGCAGGCAGATTTTAGGGAGCTAGGAAAGAGATTAAAAAGCAGGACCTCAAAAGGTAGTAATCTCAATGATTTGGACTTGAATGTAGGAAGTATGATTAAGAAGTTTGCAGATGACACAAAAATTGGCCGTGTGGTTGATAATGAAGAAGAAAGTTGCAGGAAGATATCAATGGATTGGTCAGGTGGGCAGAAAAGTGGTAAATGGAATTCAATCTGGAGAAGTGTGAGGTAATGCATTTGGGGAGGGCTAACAAGGCACAGGAATACTCTATAAATGGAAGGACACTGAGAAGTGCAGAGGATCAGAGGGACCTTGGAGTGCATGTCCACAGATCCCTGAAGGTAGCAGGACAGATAGATAAGGTGGTTAAGAAGGCATACGGAATACTTGCCTTTATTAGACGAGGCAGAGAATATAAGAGCAGGGAGGTTATGCTTGAACTGTATAAAACACTAGTTAGGCCGCAGCTAGAATACTGCGTGCAGTTCTGGTCACCACATTACAGGAAGGATGTGATTGCACTAGAGGGGGTGCAGACTTGATTTACGAGGGTGTTGCCAGGACTGGAGAATTTTAGTTGTGAGGAAAGATTGGATACGCTGGGGTTGTTTTCTTTGGAACAGAGGAGGCTGAGGGGAGACTTAATTGAGTGTATAAAATTATAAGGGGCCTAGATAGAGTGGATAGGAAGGACCTATTTCCCTTAGCAGAGAGATCAATAACCAGGGGCATAGATTTAAAGTAATTGGTCGGAGGTTTAGAGGGGATTTGAGGAGACCTTTTTTCACCCAGAGGGTGGTGGGGGTCTGGAACTCTCTGCCTGAAAGGGTGGTAGAGGCAGAAACCCTCATCACATTTAATATGGAAACATAGAAGATAGGAGCAGGAGTAGGCCATTCGGCCCTTCGAGCCTGCTCCGCCATTCAATGAGATCATGGCTGATCATCCAAATTCAGTACCCTGTCCCTGCCTTCTCCCCATATCCCTTGATCCCTTTAGCCTTAAGAAATATATCCAACTCTTTCTTGAATATATTTAATGAACTGGCCTCCACCGCCCTCTGTGGCAGAGAATTCCACAGGTTCACCACTCTCTGGGTGAAGAAATTCCTCCTCATTTCAGTCCTAAATGACTTACCCCTTATCCTTAGGCTATGACCCCTGGTTCTGGACTCCCCGGCCATCAGAAACATCCTTCCTGCATCTAGTCTGTCCAGGCCTGACAGAATTTTATAGGTTTCGATGAGATCCCCTCTCAATCTTCTAAACTCCAGTGAGTATAAGCCCAATCGACACAATCTCTCCTCATACGTCATTCCTGCCATCCCAGGTATCAGCCTGGTGAATCTTCGCTGCACTCCTTCCATGGCAAGAACGTCCTTCCTCAGGTAAGGTGACCAAAACTGCACACAATACTCAAGGTGCAGTCTCACCAAGGCCCTGTACAACTGTAGCAAGACATCCTTGTTCCTGTACTCGAACCCTCTTGCTATGAAGGCCAACATACCATTTGCCTTCTTAACCGCCTGCTGCACCTGCATGCTTACCTTCAGCGACTGGTGCACAAGGACACCCAGGTCTCTTTGCACTTCCCCTTCTCCCAATCTATTGCCATTCAAATAATAATCTGCCTTCCTGTTTTTGCCACCAAAGTGGATAACCTCACATTTATCCACATTATAGTGCATTTGCCATGTTTCTGCCCAATCACCCAACCTGTCCAAATCGTACTGGAGTTTCACGACATCCTCCTCACAGCTTACCCTCCCACCCAGCTTTGTGTCGTCTGCAAATTTGGAGATATTACATCCAATTCCCTCGTCCAGATCATTAATATATATTGTGAACAGCTGGGGTCCTAGGACCGATCCTTGCGGTACCCCACTAGTCACTGCCTGCCACTCGGAAAACGACCCGTTTATTCCAACGCTTTGCTTTCTGTCCGCCAACCAGTTCTCTATCCAAGTCAATACCTTGCCCCCAATCCCATGTGCCTTAATTTTGCACGCTAATCTCTTATGTGGGACCTTAGCAAAAGCCTTCTGAAAGTCCAAATACACCACATCCACTGGTTCTCCCTTATCTATTTTACCAGTTACATCCTCAAAAAATTCCAGATTAGTCAAGCATGATTTACCTTTTGTAAATCCATGTTGACTTTGTCCGATCCTGTCACTGCTTTCCAAGTGCTCTGCTATTACATCTTTTATAATAGACTCTAGCATTTTCCCCACTACCGATGTCAGGCTTACCGGTCTATAATTCCCCGCTTTTTCTCTACCACCTTTTTTGAATAGTGGGGTAACATTAGCTACCCTCCAATCCATGGGTACTGTTCCAGAGTCTATCGAGTTCTGGAAGATGACCAGCAATGCATCTACTATTTCTAGGGCCACTTCCTTAAGTACCCTGGGATGTAGATTATCAGGCCCTGGGGATTTATCGGCCTTCGGTCCCATCAATTTTCCTAATACCATTTCCCTACAAATACTGATTTCTTTCAGTTCAACCCTTTCATCAGACCCTATGTTCCCCGGCAGCTCTGGGAGGTTATTTGTGTCCTCCTTTGTGAAGACAGAACCAAAGTATGTATTTAGTTGGTCTGCCATTTCTTTGTTTCCCATTATAAATTCCCCTGATTCTGACTGCAAGGGACCTACGCTTGACTTCACCAACCTTTTTCTCTTCACATATCTATAAAAGCTTTTACAGTCAGTTTTTATCTTCCCTGCTAGCTTACTCTCATATTCTATTTTCCCTTTCTTAATTAATCCCTTTGTCCTCCTTTGTTGAATCCTAAACTGCTCCCAATCCTCAGGATTATTGCTTTTTCTGGCCAATTTATATGTCCTCTCCTTGGATCTTATGCTATCCCTAATTTCCCTTGTTAGCCACGGTGGCGTCACCTTTTTTGTTTTATTTTTATGCCAAACTGGAATGAACAAATTCTGTAGCTCATCCATTCGGTCTTTGAATGTTTGCCATTGCCTATCCACCGTCAACCCTTTGACTGCCATTCCCCAATCAATCCTACCCAACTCGCTCCTCAGACCATCGTAATTTCCTTTATTTAAATTGAGGACCCTAGTCTCTGAATCAACTACTTCATCCTCCAGCTTAATGAAGAATTCGATCATATTAAAAAGTACTTGGATATGCACTTGAAGTGCCGTAACCTACAGGGCTATGGACCAAGTGCTGGAAAGTGGGATTAGGGTGGATAGCTCTTTGTCAGCCAACATGGACAAGATGGGCCGAATGGCCTCCTTCCCTGCTGTAAATTTCTATGATGATCTCTGGATTACTCCCTGTGCCAAGCGCTAGTGAGTATAGAAATAGGAGGATAGAGCAGATGAATGCTAAATAGTCCTGGCTGGAGAGATGGTGCAGGAAGGAGGGCTTTAGATTCCTGGGACATTGGGACCGGTTCTGGGGGAGGTGGCACCTGTACAGGCCGGATGGGTTGCACCTCAACAGAGCCGGAACCAATGTCCTCGCGGTGGGGGGGTTTGCTAGTGCTGTTGGGGGAGGGTTTCAACTAATTTGGCAGAGGGATGGGCACCAGGATGTAACATTAGAAAGGAGAAACAAGGTGCACAAAGGATTGGGAGAGACAGATAGCCCTAGAGTAAGAAATAGTACTGTATTAGGTGGGGTCAGACTAAGAGAATACAAGGTGGTCTAAGATAGGTTTACAGTGCATGTGTGTAAACACACGAAGCGGGTAAATAAGGTTGGTGAGTTGCAGGCGCAAGTAGCCACATGGGAATATGATGTTGTGGCGATAACGGAGTCCTGGCTCAAAAAAAGGGCAGGATTGGGTACTAAATATTCCTGGATATAGGTGCTCAGGAAAGAAAGGAGGTGGTGTGGCAGTATTGGTTAAGGAGAATGTTACAGTGCTAGAGAGAGAGGATGACCTGGAGGGGTCAAGGACAGAATCTATTTGGTTAGAGTTAAGAAATAATAGAGGTGCCATTACACTACTAGGTCGATGCTATAGGCCACCAACTAGTGAGAAGGATATAGAGGAGCAAATTTGCAGGGAAATTACAGAGAGGTGCAAGAAGTATAGAGTAGTGATAATGGGGGATAAAACCAGAAAATGCTGGAGATACTCAGCAGGTCAGGCAGCATCTGTGAAGAGAGAAACAGAGTTAACGTTTCAGGTCGATGACCTTTCGTCAGAACTGTAAAAAAGCAGGAAATGGAACAGATTTTTAAGCAAGTTTAGGGGCTGGGAAATGGGATGAAAGAACAAAAGGGAAGGTCTGTGATAGGATGGAAGGCAGGAGAGGTTCAGAGACATTGAGAGATATTCAAGGCAAAGAGAGATGGTAATGGGACAGGTTACGAAACAAAGGATGGCTCTAGATGAAGTGTGAATTGCGCTGGCAGAGTGAGGGACAGCTGCCCTGTGGGAGAGAAGAACAGGAGGCACAAACAAAAAGTGTGGATAAAAAATATATATATATGATAGGGGCCGAGGTTATGATCTGAAATTGTTGAATTCTATGTTGAGTCCAGAAGGCTGTAAAGTGCCTAATCAAAAGATGAGGTGCTGTTCCTCGCGCTTACGCTGAGCTTCCGTGGAACAATGCAATAGCCAGAGAGATCAGAGTGGGAGTGAAGCGGAGAATTAAAGTGACAGGCGACCGGAAGCTCAGGGTCACCCTTACGGACTGAACGGAGGTGTTCCACAAAGCGGTCACCCAATCTGCGTTTGGTCTCCCCAGTGTAGAGGAGACCACATCGTGAGCAGCGAATACAGTATACTAGATTGCAAGTACAAGAAGTAAATCGCTGTTTCATCTGGAAGGGGTGTTTGGGGCCCTGGACAGTGGGAAGGGGGGAGATATAAGGGCATAATGGGGGACTTCAATTATCCTAATATAGACTGGGATAGTAATAGTTTAAAGGGCAGCGATGGGGAAGAATTTCTGAAGTGTGTTCAGGAGAACTTTCTTGATCAGTATGTTTCCGGCCCAATGAGGAAGGAGGCATTGCTGGATCTGGTTCTGGGGAATGAGGTGGGTCAAGTGGAGCAAGTGTCAGTAGGGGAACATTTAGGGAACAGTGATCATAGTACCATAAGGTTTAGATTAGCTATGGAAAATAAAGAGAGTAAAAAATACTTAATTGGAGGATGGCAAATTTCAGTGGGTTGAGAACAGATCTGGTCCGGGTAAATTGGAATCAAAGATTGGCAGGCAAAACTGTAATCGAACAATGGGCTAACTTTAAAGAAGAGATGGTTTAGATACAGTCGTGGTACATTCCTATGAGAGGGAAAGGTAGGGCAACCAAAGTCAGAGCTCCCTGGATGAGAAAAGAGATAGAGAGTAAGATGAAGCAGAAAAAGAGCACATATGACAGGTTGAGAATACAAGTGAGAATCAGGCTGAATATAGAAAGTTCAGCAGGGAAGTGAGGGGCAAAGAGAGAGCATTGAGAATACATTGGCAGCTAACATAAAGGGGAATTCAAAAGTCTTCTATAGGCATATAAATAATAAACGGGTAGTAAGGAGGGGTGGGGCCGATTAGGGACCAAAAAAAGAGACCTACGCATGGAGACAGAGGGCATGGCTGAGGTACTAAGTGGGTACTTTGCATCTGTCTTTACCAAGGAAGAGCATGCTGCCAAAGTCATGGTGAAAGAGGAGGTAATGGAGATACTGGATGAGATAAAAACTGATAGAGGGAGGTACTAGAAAGGCTGGCTGTACTTAAAATTGATAAGTCACCAGGACCAGATGGGATGCATACAAGGATGCTGAGTAAAATTAAGGAGGAAATCGCGGAGGTACTGGCCATAATCTTCCAATCCTCCTTAGATACGGGGGTGGTGCCAGAGGACTGGAGAATTGCAGATGTTACATCCTTGTTCAAAAAAGGGTGAAAGTATAAACTCAGCAACTACAGGCCAGTCAGTCTAACCTTGGTAGTGGGGAAGCTTTTAGAAACGATAATCAGGGACAAAATTATCACTTGGCAAGTGTGGATTAATTAAGGAAAGCCAGCACGATTTCTTAAAGGTAAATCGTGTTTTTTGATGAGGTAACAGAGAGGGTTGAGGAGGGCAATGCGATTGACGTGGTGTACATGGACTTACAAAAGGCGTTTGATAAAGTGCCACATAATAGGCTTGCCAACAAAGTTGAAGCCCATGGAATAAAAGGGACAGTGGCAGCATGGATAGGGAATTGGCTAAGTGACAGGAAACAGAGAGTAGTGGTGAATGGTTGTTTTTCGGACTGCAGGAAGGTACACAGTGGTGTTCCCCAGAGGTTGGTACTAGGACCACTGCTTTTCCTGCTATATATTAATGACTTGGACTTGGGTGTACAGGGCACAATTTCAAAATTTGCAGATGACACAAAACTTGAAAATATAGTGAACAGTGAGGAGGATAGTGATGGACTTCAAGAAGACATAGACAAGCTGGTGAAATGGGCGGACACGTGGCAGATGAAATTTAACACAGAAAAGTGCGAAGTGATACATTTTGGTAAGAAGAACGAGGAGAGGCAATATAAACTAAAGGGTACAATCCTAAAGGGGGTGCATGAACAGAGAGACCTGGGGGTATATGTCTGCACAAATCGTTGAAGGTGGCAGGGCAGGTTGAGAAAGTGGTTAAAAAAGCAAACGGGATCCTGGGCTTCATAAATAGAGGCAGAGAGTACAGAGATAGTGGATGCACTGGGATTAATCTTCCAGAATTCCCTAGATTCTAGAACAGTCCCCAAGGATTGGAAGGTAGCAAACATAACCCTGCTATTTAGAAAAGGAGGAAGAGAAAAACATGGGAACTATAGGCCAGTTAGCCTGACATCAGTAGTAGGCAAAATGCTAGAATCTATTATTAGGGACGTGGTGACAGGGCACTTCGAAAATCGTAATGTGATTGGACAGAGTCAACATGGTTTAGTGAAAGGAAAATTGTGTTTGACAAATCTGTTCGAGTTTCTTGAAGAGGTAACGAGTACGATTTATAAGGGGGACCAGTTGATGTAGTGTACTTGGATTTTCCTAAAGCATTCGATAAGGTGCCACACAAGAGGTTATTACACAAAATTAGGACTCATGGGATTGGGGGTAATATATTAACATGGATTGAGGATTGGTTAATGGACAGAAAACAGAGTAAGAATAAACGGGACTTTTTCGGCTTGGCAGGCTGTAACTAGCGGGGATCAGTGCTTGGGCCTCAGCTATGTACAATCTATATTAATGACTTGGATGAAGGGACTGAGTGTAACGTATCCAAGTTTGCTGATGATATAAAGTTAGGTGGGAAAGTAAGCTGTGAGGAGGATGCAAAGAGGCTGCAGAGAGATATAGACAGGTTGACTGAGTGGGCAAGAACATGGCAAATGGAATGCAATGTGGGGAAGGGTGAACTTTGGTAGGAAAAACAACAAAGAATATTTTTTTGAATGAAGAGAGACTGTGAAATGTTTGCATTCAGAGCGACCTGGATATCCTTGTACACGAATCACAGAAAGTTAACATGCAGGTACAGTAAGCAAGTAAGAAAGCAAATGGTATGTTAGCTTTTGTTACAAAGGGATTAGAGTGTAAGAGTAAAGACGTCTTACTACAATTATACAGGGCATTGGTGAGGCCACATCTGGAGTACTGTGCACAGTTCTGGTCTCCTTACCTAAGGAAGGATATACTTGCCATAGAGAGAGTGCAACAAAGGTTCACCAGACTGGTTCCTGGGATGAGGGGATTGCCCTATCAGAAGAGATTGAGTAGATTGGCCTATATTCCTTAGCATTTAGAAGAATGAGAGGTGGTCTCATTGAAACATATAAAGTTCTTAAGGGGATTGACAGCGTTAATGCTGGGAAAATGTTTCCCCTGGCTGGGGAATCTAGAACACAGGGCCACAGTCTCAGAATAAGGGGTCGGCCATTTAGAACTGAGATGAGGAGCAATTTCTTCACTCAGAGGGTGGTGAATCTTTGGAATTCTCTACCCCAGAGGGCTGTGGAGGCTCAGTCGTTGAGTATATTCAAGACAGAGATCGATAAATTTTTGGGAACTAAGGAAATTAAGGGATATATGGGGATAGTGCGGTAAGGTGGAGTTGAGGGAGAAGATCAGCCATGATCTTGTTGAATGGCGGAGCAGGCTTGAGGGGCCAAATGGCCGACTCCTGCTCCTATTTCTTATGCTCTTATGTAAAAGCAAGGAAGTTATGATGAACCTGTATAAAACACTGATTCAGCCTCAACTGGAGTATTGTGTCCAATTCTGGGCACTGCACTTTAGGAATGATGTGAAGGCCTTAGAGAGGGTGCAGAAAAGATTTACAAGAATGGTTCCAGGGATGAGGGACTTCAGTTATGTGGATAGACTGGAGAAGCTGGGGTTGTTCTCCTTAGAGCAGAGAAGATTGAGCGGAGATTTGATAGAGGTGTTCAAAATCACAAGGGGTCTAGACAGAGTATATAGAGAGAAACTGTTCCTGTTGGCGGAAAGGTCGAAAATCAGAGGACACAGATTTAAGGTGATTTGCAAAAGAACCAAAAGGCGACATGAGGAAAACCATTTTTACAAGTGGTTAGGATCTGGAATGCACTGCCTGAAAGGGTGGTGGAGACAGATTCAATCACGGCTTTCAAAAGGGAGTTGGAGAAGTACCTGAAGGAAAAACATTTGCAGGGCTCCTGGGAAAGGGCGGGGGAGTGGGACTAGCTGACGTGCTCTTGTCGAGAGCCGGCACGGGCTCGATGGGCTCCTTCTGTGCTGTAACCATTCTATGATTCTATGACATTCCATGTTTCCAATTACTTTTCTGCAAAACTGCCAACCAGTGACCTCAATAACTTTCATTTCCTCCCCACCCAGGGCACAGATTGTGTTTAACTCCAACTGACAAAGGTTACATTTCTCCGTCTGGTTCCCTCACCACCCCAAATCCTCCTCCTCCCCCATACATCAGAAACGAGGAACTTACCAGGCAGATTGAAAAGGGTGTTGAGGATGTAGAAGCGTTCGATATCATCCCGCTGAATAAATTTGTTTGGATACTGCTCCCTTATTTCTGGGCTGCAAGAAACACACGCATGTCACACAACACATTTTCTCACACCAAATGACTGCAGTCCCTCACCACAGTCAAAGCATTGCTTTATCTACAGCAGCTCTGCAACCATGCTCCTGGTACCCTGCCTGACACCACACACAACAGCAGGTTAGCCCAGGAATGGCCATGAACAACACAGTGGGAATGGACTGTGGAAACAGCATCAGCTCCAGCCATCTATTTCTGCCATTCACCCACAACATCCAGCCGCTAATGCAAACTCTTTCACTGGGCAGAGCCCCTGTCCTGTCTGTACACACTGCCTCTCACTGGGCAGTGGTCAGAGCCCCGGTCCTGTCTGTACACACTGCCTCTCACTGGGCAGTGGTCAGAGCCCCAGCCCTGTCTGTACACACTGCCTCTCACTGGGCTGTGGTCAGAGCCCCTGCCCTGTCTGTACACACTGCCTCTCACTGGACAGTGGTCAGAGCCCCGGTCCTGTCTGTACACACTGCCTCTCACTGGACAGTAGTCAGAGCCCCGGTCCTGTCTGTATACACTGCCTCACTGGGCAGTGGTCAGAATCCCAGCCCTGTCTGTACACACTGCCTCACTGGGCAGTGGTCAGAGCCGCTGTCCTGTCTGTACACACTGCCTCTCACTGGGCAGTGGTCAGAGCCCCGGTCCTGTCTGTACACACTGCCCTCTCACTGGGCAGTGGTCAGAGCCCCGGTCCTGTCTGTACACACTGCCCCCTCACTGGACAGTGGTCAGAGCCCCGGTCCTGTCTGTACACACTGCCCTCTCACTGGGCAGTGGTCAGAGCCCCGGTCCTGTCTGTATACACTGCCTCTCACTGGACAGTGGTCAGAGCCCCGGTCCTGTCTGTACACACTGCCTCACTGGGCAGTGGGACAGAGCCCCGGTCCTGTCTGTACACACTGCCCCCTCACTGGACAGTGGTCAGAGCCCCGGTCCTGTCTGTGCACACTGCCCTCTCACTGGGCAGTGGTCAGAGCCCCTGTCCTGTCTGTACACACTGCCTCTCACTGGGCAGTGGTCAGAGCCCCGGTCCTGTCTGTATACACTGCCTCTCACTGGGCAGTGGTCAGAGCCCCAGCCCTGTCTGTACACACTGCCTCTCACTGGGCAGTGGTCAGAGCCCCGGTCCTGTCTGTACACACTGCCTCTCACTGGGCAGTGGTCAGAGCCCTGGTCCTGTCTGTACACACTGCCCCCTCACTGGACAGTGGTCAGAGCCCCGGTCCTGTCTGTACACACTGCCTCTCACTGGACAGTGGTCAGAGCCCCGGTCCTGTCTGTACACACTGCCTCTCACTGGACAGTGGTCAGAGCCCCGGTCCTGTCTGTACACACTGCCTCTCACTGGGCAGTGGTCAGAGCCCCGGTCCTGTCTGTATACACTGCCTCTCACTGGGCAGTGGTCAGAGCCCCAGCCCTGTCTGTACACACTGCACCCTCACTGGACAGTGGTCAGAGCCCCAGCCCTGTCTGTACACACTGCCCCCTCACTGGACAGTGGTCAGAGCCCCGGCCCTGTCTGTACACACTGCCTCTCACTGGGCAGTGGTCAGAGCCCCGATCCTGTCTGTACACACTGCCTCTCACTGGGCAGTGGTCAGAGCCCCGGTCCTGTCTGTATACACTGCCTCTCACTGGACAGTGGTCAGAGCCCCGGTCCTGTCTGTACACACTGCCTCTCACTGGACAGTGGTCAGAGCCCCGGTCCTGTCTGTACACACTGCCTCTCACTGGGCAGTGGTCAGAGCCCCGGTCCTGTCTGTACACACTGCCTCTCACTGGACAGTGGTCAGAGCCCCGGTCCTGTCTGTACACACTGCCTCTCACTGGGCAGTGGTCAGAGCCCCGGTCCTGTCTGTACACACTGCCTCTCACTGGACAGTGGTCAGAGCCCCGGTCCTGTCTGTACACACTGCCTCTCACTGGGCAGTGGTCAGAGCCCCAGCCCTGTCTGTATACACTGCCTCTCACTGGACAGTGGTCAGAGCCCCGGTCCTGTCTGTATACACTGCCTCTCACTGGACAGTGGTCAGAGCCCCGGTCCTGTCTGTACACACTGCCTCTCACTGGGCAGTGGGACAGAGCCCCGGTCCTGTCTGTACACACTGCCTCTCACTGGACAGTGGTCAGAGCCCCGGTCCTGTCTGTACACACTGCCTCTCACTGGGCAGTGGGACAGAGCCCCGGTCCTGTCTGTATACACTGCCTCTCACTGGACAGTGGTCAGAGCCCCGGTCCTGTCTGTACACACTGCCTCTCACTGGGCAGTGGGACAGAGCCCCGGTCCTGTCTGTATACACTGCCTCTCACTGGACAGTGGTCAGAGCCCCGGTCCTGTCTGTACACACTGCCTCTCACTGGGCAGTGGTCAGAGCCCCGGTCCTGTCTGTACACACTGCCTCTCACTGGGCAGTGGTCAGAGCCCCGGTCCTGTCTGTACACACTGCCTCTCACTGGACAGTGGTCAGAGCCCCGGTCCTGTCTGTATACACTGCCTCTCACTGGGCAGTGGGACAGAGCCCCGGTCCTGTCTGTATACACTGCCTCTCACTGGACAGTGGTCAGAGCCCCGGTCCTGTCTGTACACACTGCCTCTCACTGGGCAGTGGGACAGAGCCCCGGTCCTGTCTGTATACACTGCCTCTCACTGGGTGTCCCTATGGTCTTGAAGATTGAACCGTCAGTCAAGAACCTTAACATACACAGGGAAAATGTAGGAGAGAGTACATCTAATAAATGAAGTCGTCAGGCCCCGAGTATATGTGCGCGAGGGAATATTATTACAGGTAATAACAGTCCTTAACTTTGAAGGAGTTATTTAAAATCTCATTTCAATGCTATAATTGGTTTCTTTTTGTATATATTTTATCATTTTCTGATAACGCCACAGGGCATTGGATCACAGGCACAGTCCAGCATGCACTGTAACACAAGAGGAACCAGCAGAGACTTGGCACTCACCCCTTCATGAAGTTGAAGCCATGGGCACAGACCAGGATGTTCCCATATGCATCGACCTTCAGCAAGTTCCCATATAATGTGTCAAAAATCAGGCCCCTGCACAATTAACAGGAAAAGATCGCTTTCAATATTCACAGAAATCAGACAGTGTAATCAGGGGGAGGAAAAAAAGAGTGGAAGAGCGATAGTGGTCGGGGATTCGATAGTTAGGGGAGCAGACAGGCGTTTCTGCAGCTGTAGACTTGGCTCCAGGATGGGATGTTGCCTCCCTAGTGCCAGGGTCAAGGATGTCACTGAGCAGCTGCAGGACACTCAGGGGGGAGGGTGAACAGCCAGAGGTCGTTGTCCATATTGGTACCAATGACATAGGCAGAAAGAGGGATGAGGTCCTGCAGGCAGAGTTTAGGGAGCTAGGAGAGAGATTAAAAAGCAGGACCTCAAAGGTAGTAATCTCTGGATTACTCCCGGTGCCACGTTCTAGTGAGTACAGGGATAGGAGGATAGAACAAATGAATGTGTGGCTGAAGAGATGGTGCAGGAGGGAGGGCTTTAGATTACTGAGGCATTGGGACCGTTTCTGGGGAAGATGGGACCTGTACAAGCCGGACAGGTTACACCTCAACAGACCCGGGACCAATATTCTCCTGGGAAGGTTTGTTAATGCTGTTGGGGAGGATTTAAACTAGCTTGGCAGGGGGATGGGCACCAGCATATAGCAGTAGAAAAGAGGAATAAGGTGCATAAAAGAGTGATTGTGTTGGATAGTACTAGAGAAGATAGTACGAGAGGCAGTAGTAGTACCATATTAGATAGGAGCAGACTAAGAAAAATTCAAAACTGGGTTTAGAATGCATGTACATAAACACACAAAGTGTGGTGAATAAGGTTGGTGAGCTACAAGCACAATTAGCCATGTGGCAATATGATGTTGTGGCAATAACGGAAACGTGGCTTAAAAATGGTGAGTACTGGGCACTTAATATTCAAGGGTACAAGGTGTTCAGAAAAGATAGGGAAGGAAAAAAGGGAGGTGGGGTGGCAGTGCTGATTAAGGAAGACATTGTAGTGTTGGAAAGGGAGGATGCTCTTGAGGGGACAAGGACAGAATCCATTTGGTTAGAGTTGAGGAGCAAAAAGGGTCTGATCACACTATTGGGGGTATTCTACAGGCCTCCAAATAGTGAGAGGGAGGTAGAGGAGCAAATCTACAGGGTAATCACAGAGATATGCAAGAGCTATAGAGTGGTGATATTGGGGGACTTTAATTACCCAAATATCGATTGGGATAATGCTAGGGTAAAGGGAAAGGAGGGGGAGGAATTTCTGAAATGTGTTCAGGAGAATTTCCTTGACCAGTATGTTCTTGGCCCAACTAGGAAGGAGGCATTGCTGGATCTGGTGCTGGGGAATGAGGTTGGCCAGGTCGACCAAGTGTCGGTGGGAGAACACTTGGGTACGACTAATCATCGTATCATAAGATATAGATTAGCAATGGAAAGGAGCAAGGAGCAATCTAGAGTGGAACTTCTAAACTGGAATAGGGCTAACCTCAATGGGATGCGAAAGGATCTAGCCAGAGTAAAATGGAACCAAAGACTGACAGGAAAAACTGTAACGGAACAATGGGTGATCTTTAAGGAGGAGATGTTCCAAGTACAGGCTAGGTACATTCCAACAAGAGGGAAGGGTAAGGGAACCAAAGCAAGGGCTCCTTGGATGGCGAGAGAGATAGAGAAGATGATGAAACAAAAAAAAAGAGGGTGTCTGATGCATGTCAGGTGAATTCTTCAAGGGAGAACCAGACCAAATACAATAAGTTGAGAGGGGAAGTGAAGATGAAAATAAGATTGGCAAAGAGAGAATATGAGAGTCGAATGGCAGTTAACATAAAAGGGAACCCAAAAATATTCTACCAGCATGTAAACAGTAAGCGGGTAGTAAGAGGCGGGGTAGGGCCTATTACAGTAGCAACAAAGGTGGTGATATATGCTTAGAGGCGCAGGGCAAGGCTAGAATACTCAATGAGTACTTTGTATCGGTGTTTACTAAGGAGGTGGATGCTGACAAAATATCGGTAGAAGTGGAAAAGGTAGAAGCAATGGAAGGGGAGAAAATTGATAGGCAGGATGTACTAGAAAGGCTGGGTATGCTTAGAGTGGACAAGTCACCTGGTCCGGATGGCTTGCATCCCAGGTTGCTAAGGGAATTGGGGGAGGAGATAGTAGAAGAGTTTGCCATAATTTTCCAATCTTCCCTAGATGCAGGGGAGGTGCCTGAGAATTGGAAAGTGGCAAATGTGACACCATTGTTCAAGAAAGGGTGCAAGGACAATCCTAGTAACTACAGGCCGGTCAGTTTAACATCAGTGGTGGGTAAAGTTTTAGAAACAATAATCAAGGAAAAAATTAACAGGCACTTGGAGAGGTTTAAGCTAATTAAGGAGAGCCAACACGGATTTGTAAAAGACAGATCGTGTTTGACTAATCTAATTGATTTTTTTGATGAAGTAACAGGGAGGATTGATGAAGGGAATGCAGTGGATGTTGTCTGCATGGATTTTCAGAAGGCGTTTGACAAAGTACCACATAGGAGGCTGGTTAACAAAATTGAGACTCATGGAATAGGTGAGTCAGTGGCAGCTTGGATAAGGAATTGGCTTAAGGACAGAAAACAGCAAGTTGTGGTAAATGGCTGTTTTTCAGACTGGAGGATGGTAGACAGTGGTGTTCCCCAAGGGTCAGTGCTGGGGCCACTGCTGTTTTTGATATATAAATGACCTGGGTATTGGAATACAGAGTAGAATTTCTAAATTTGCCAATGACACCAAACTTGGGGGTGTGGCAAACAGTGAGGATGATACCAATCGACTGCAACAGGACATAGAAAGGCTAGCAGAATGGGCAGACAAGTGGCAGATGGAATTTAATAGGGAGAAGTGTGAGGTGATTCATTTTGGCAGAAGGAACAGGGAGAGGCAATATACACTTAATGGCACAGTTTTAAAGAGTGTGCAGGGACAGAGGGATCTGGAGTTAATGTGCATAGGACCCAGAAGGTGGCAGGACATATTGAGAGAGTGGTTAACAAAGCATATGGGATCTTGGGCTTCATAAATAGAGGTATTGAGTACAAAAGTAGAGAAGTTATGCTGAACCTTTATAAAGTGCTGGTTAGGCCACAACTGGAGCATTGCGTCCAGTTCTGGTCACCATACTTTAGGAAGGATGTGAAGGCCCTTGAGAGGGTGCAGAGGAGATTTACCAGAATGGTTCCGGGGATGGGGGATCTTAGCTACAAGGACAGGTTGGAGAAGCTGGATTTGTTTTCATTAGAGCAAAGGAGGTTGAGGGGTGATTTGATAGAGGTGTACAAGATTATGACGGGTTTGGATAGGCTAGACGGGGAAAGGCTGTTCCCACTAGTTGATGGTACAAGGACTAGGGGGCACAGATTTAAGGTTTTGGGCAAGAGCTACGGGGGGAATGTGAGGAAAAACTTATTTACGCAGCGAGTGGTGATGACCTGGAATTCGCTGCCGATGGAAGTGGTGGAAGCGGAGACACGCAATGTTTTCAAGGGGAGACTGGATAGGCACTTAAGGGAAATAAACTTGCAGGGCTATGGGGATAGAGTGGGGGAATGGGACTGACTGGTTTGCTCTGCAGAGAGCCGGCACAGACTCGAAGGGCCGAATGGCCTCCTTCTGTGCCGTTAGCCGTTATGACTCTATGGGATATTTTCTTTTATAAATCTACAGAACTCTCTCCCCCTGACAGCCAGTAATTACCCCTCCCTCCTATCCCGCACTCCCCTTCTCCCACCCATGTTTCTACCTGGTAGGGAAAACGGGATCGTAGACAAAGTTGTAAAGCTCCTGAGGATACCCAATGGAGATCAAGCGTTCGACGGTCAGATCAAAGCCCAGAGCCTCATATTCCGGAGACTTGTACACTGCGCCAAAACAAAAAGAGAATGTTAAATGGGGAATCCTACAATATTCAGACAGCTTCAGGTATAGAGACCCTGTATAGGAAAGCAATCAAAAGCCACGGTGCACAGATATACAGTACAGCTGCAATCAGATGTGAAGCTCTTGTACCCACCCTACAGCTGCAAACACAAGTCCAACACACTGCACTGAAGCACAGACGCCAACCCCATTTCACACCCAGTAATTCACTATTTACACTAGTTTTCCTTATGGTGGGATTTGGTGCTACACATTGTACTCCACAATGATCTCCAGAATATCTGCTCTAACCCAGACCCCAGAGATTGTGATCCTGCCTCTAAGTGGGTGGGTGTTTTGGGATTCATGTTGTACTAAACAGCACAGAGCTAGATGGTTTCTTCAATATAAACAAACAGAGAGACATCACAGTCAAAGCATTTGTCCATAACTAAAGCCTAAAATGTGCAAAACGCTGGCAATATAACTCTGTGTCATGGACTCGGGTACAGATCAATTGAGCAAGGTCCCATCTTCACCTGCACTGTCCAACAGCTTTACACATCCACAAAAACAAGAGAGTGGGAAAAATATTATCGGCACGGAGTAAGTGGGTGATTCCTCCTCACTCCCAACAGTTAATACTTGAGAGCAGTGCTGGCAACCCTCGCTTGTCGTGTTAGGGGAGGTGTGCGCGACAGGGCACATTACTGTGCACAAGGTACCGTCTGAAGCAGACACTTATCCAAGGTACCAGCGACTCCCTGGTGAGATGCTTCTGGAGAGGTACCACCAATGCTGCCTCCGCAAGATCCTGCAAATCCATTGGCAGGATAGGCGCACCAACGTCAGTGGTCTCGCTCAGGCCAACAACCCCAGCATCGAAGCTTTGACCACGCTCGATCAGCTCCGATGGACGGGCCACATCGTCCGCATGCCCGATACGAGACTCCCAAAACAAGCACTCTACTTGGAGCTCCGAGACGACAAGAGAGCCCCAGGTGGGCAGAGGAAACACTTCAGGGGCACCCTCAAAGCCTCCTTGAAAAAGTGCAACATCCCCACTGACACCTGGGAATCCCTGGTCCAAGACCGCACAAAGTGGAGGAGAAGCATCCGGGAAGGCGCCGAACACCTCGAGTCTCTTCCCTGGGAGCAAGCGGAAGCCAAGCGCAGGCAGTGCAAGGAGCACATGTCAACCCAAGCACCCCACCCACCCGTCCCTTCAACCACCGTCTGCCCCACCTGTGACAGAGACTGTAGGTCCCGCATTGGACTCATCAGTCACCTGAGGACTCATTTTTAGTGTGGAAGCAAGTCATCCTCGGCTCCGAGGGACTGCCTAAGAGAGAGAGAGAGGGAGGGGGTGAGATGGGAACCCGTCCCCTGACATGAATTATATCATAGCACCATGTAGAGGGGTTTATTTTACTGTCAGCAGTGAGGAGTCCAGTGGCAGTAAGCAGACCGAGTGATGAGTTGCTGACACTAAGGCAAAAAGCCAAAGTGCATGACTGGGCCAGGCTGTGCGGCTACCCAGGAACCAGGAGGACTGCAAACCAAAGGCAAAAACAACCAGGGAGTGTCCAAGGTCCAACCACCTTCAGCTGCTTCATCAATGACCTACCCTCCATTATAAGGTCAGAAGTGGGGATGTTCCCTGATGATTGCACAGTGTTCAGTTCCATTCACAACTCTTCAGATAATGAAGCAGTCCGTGCCTGCATGCAACAAGACCTGGACAACATTCACGCTTGGGTTGATAAGTGGCAGCTAACATTTGTATCACACAAGTGCCAGACAATGACTATCTTCAACAAGCAAGAGTCTAAAATCCTCCCCTTGACATTCAACGGCATTACCATCACCGAATCCTCAGCCACCAACATCCTGGGGGTCACCATTGACCAGAAACTTAACTGGACCAGCCACATGAATACTGTGGCTACAAGAGCAGGTCAGAGGCTGGGTATTCTGTGGCGAGTGTCTCACCTCCTGACTCCCCAAAGCCTTTCTACCATCTACAAGGCACAAGTCAGGAGTGTGATGAAATACTCTCCACTTGCCTGGATGAATGCAGCTCCAACATTCAAGAAGCTCGACACCATCCAGGACAAAGCAGCCCGCTTGATTGGCACCCCATCCACCACCTTAAACATTCACTCCCTCCACCACCAGCGTACCGTGGCTGCAGTGTGTACCATCTACAAGATGCACTGCAGCAATTTGCCAGGGCTTCTTCGATAGCACCTCCCACACCCGCGACCTCTTCCACCTAGAAGGACAAGGGTAACAGGCGCATGGGAACACCACCACCTCCAAGTTTCCCTCCAAGTCACACGCCATCCTGCCTTAGAAATATATTGCCGTTCCTTCATCATCGCTGGGTCAAAATCCTGGAGTTGGAATAAACGGATCTTTTTCCGAGTGGCAGACAGTGACTAGTGGGGTACCGCAGGGATCGGTCCTTGGACCCCAGCTATTCACAATATATATATATAAATGATCTAGACAAGGGAACTAGATGTAATATCTCCAAATTTGCAGGCGACACAAAACTGGGTGGGCGTGTGTGCTGTGAGGAGGATGCTGAGAAACTACAGGATGATTTGGACAGGTTGGGTGATTGGGCAGAAGCACGGCAGATGCAATATAATGTGGATAAATGCGAGGTTATCCACTTAGGTGTCAAAAACAGGAAGGCAGATTATCTGAATGGCAATAGATTGGGGGAAGGGGAAGTGCAACGAGACCTGGGTGTCCTTGTGCACCAGTTGCTGAAGGTAAGCATGCAGGTGCAGCAGGCGGTTAAGAAGGCAAATGGTATGTTGGCCTTCGTAGCGAGAGGGTTTGAGTATAGGAACAAGGATGGCTTGCTGCAGTTGTACAGGGCCTTGGTGAGACCACATCTTGAGTATTGTGTGCAGTTTTGGTCACCTTATCTGAGGAAGGATGTTCTTGCCATGGAGAGAGTGCAGCGAAGATTCACCAGGCTGATACCTGGGATGGCAGGAATGGCGTATGAGGAGAGATTGGGTCGATTGGGCTTATACTCGCTGGAGTTTAGAAGAATGAGAGGGGATCTCATTGAAACTTATAAAATTCTAACAGGACTGGACAGACTAGATGCAGGAAGGATGTTCCCGATGGTCGGGGAGTCCAGAACCAGTGGTCACAGTCTAAGGATAAGGGGGTAAGCCATTTAGGACAGAGATGAGGAGGAATTTCTTCACCCAGAGAGTGGTGAACCTGTGGAATTCTCTACCACAGAAGGCAGTAGAGGCCAATTCATTAAATATATTCAAGAAGGAGTTGGATATATTTCTTGAGGCTAAAGGGATCAAGGGATATGGAGAGAAGGCAGGGACAGGGACAGGGTACTGAATTTGGATGATCAGCCATGATCTCATTCAATGGCGGAGCAGGCTCGAGGGTCCAAATGGCCTACTCCTGCTCCTATCTTCTATGTTTCTATAACTCGCTCCCTAACGACACTGTGGGAGCACCTTCACCACACGGACTGCAGAGGTTCAAGGAGATGGCTCACCACCACCTTCTCAAGGGCAATTAGGGATGTGCAATAAATGCTGGTCTTGCCAACGACACCCACATCCCATGAATGAATTAATACAAAACTATTTTAAATTTTTGAGGAGACAGTCTCCTTTAGCTCCTTGTAGATTGGAGCTGGGGGCTGCTTGCCCCCCGGCGTGGGAGGGGGGGCTCCCCTGGCGCGGGAGGGCAGGGCCCCAGCGCGGGAGGCCCCCCCCGGCGCAGGAGGGCCCCCGGCGCGGGAGGGGCCCCCCCGGCGCGGGAGGGCCCCCCGGAGTGGGTCTCGGGCCCTAGCGTGGGACCGGGCCCAGGCCGCGGTGTACTGGAGTGATGAGTTGGTCTGACACAAGGAACTAAACAAAACTAAACTGTAGGAGCTGAATGCTTTTCTTTACTTCCTTGTGTTCCGATATACATTGCAAGTATACCAGTCCAAGTATGTTGCACAGTACAGCCACCCTGGGCTCGTACCAGAACGGTCACTCCAGCCCCCAGTCCATTTACCAACCTTCCAGATTGCTTTGCATTCACGAGCACCAGCTGTGCTCTTCCCAAATCTCTTCCCAGCAAAGCCAGGCAGAAAAACTGTACACAGTGTTTCATGCAGCATCAGGGGATTTCAGACACACAGTTCATGGATCTCGTGGAATGCAGGGGCCTCATTATTGGCAACAACAGAGAACTAGCTACAGTTATACAATTGTATAAGAGGATGCTACATCAGAGCTTTAACCGAGTCAAATATCTCACAGTAGGTGAAAATATGACATTGGGCGTGGAGATCAAGAATACCAACCTGTCTATCCCAGAGTAACAGCTATTGGATGGCAGTCCCTCCATGCTGTTTTTCACCCCGACTTGATAGACCTCCGTATAAAAGAACGAGATCTCTGCCACGAGAATGGGTATTGGTTCAACCAAGTGTCAGCCGTGACTCAGTAGGTAGCATTCTCTCCTCGTGAGTCAGGGGGTCATCGATTCAAGCCCCACTCCAGAGATTTGAGACCATAACCCAGGTTGACCCTCCAGTGCAGTACCGAGGGAGCGCCGCACTGTCGGAGGGGCAGTGCTGAGGGAGCGCCGCACTGTCGGAGGGGCAGTACTGAGGGAGCGCTGCACTGTCGGAGGGGCAGTACTGAGGGAGTGCTGCACTGTCGGAGGGGCAGTACTGAAGGAGCGCTGCACTGTCGGAGGGGCAGTACTGTCGGAGGGGCAGTACTGAGGGAGGGCTGCACTGTCGGTGGTGCAGTACTGAGGGAGCCCTCCAATGTGGGATGAAACGTTAAACTGAGGCCCCGTCTGCCCCCTCCGGTGGCATAAAAGATCCCACTGCACTATTTCGAGGAAGAGCAGGGGAGTTCTCCCTGGTGTCCTGGGGCCAATATTTATGCCTCAACCAACATCACTAAACAACAGATTATCTGGCCATTTATCTCATTGCTGTTTGTGGGATCTTGCTGTGTGCATAATTGTCTCCTGTGTTTCCTACGTTAGAACAGTGACTACATTTTAAAGGTACTTCAGTGGTTGTAAAGGGATTTGATCATGAAAGGCGCTATAGAAATGCAATTCTTTCTTAAATTGAGGCTGTTGTGGTGGGTTGGCATCAGGCACACAGCGGTTGGCTTGGCCCTGCTCTGGAGGAAATGGCTTTGCCAGCTTCTGGCTGACTGTGGGGTCCCGACGGTGGGTAATTTGGCTTTCCAGACGCAACCTATCATTATTGGCGTACAGATCTCTTAATAATCAACAGGAAATATCTGGCTGACCTTGGGGTTGTGTAACGCTCACAGCTGCTGTCTGCAGTGACCGTGTGCTTACGGGTCAAATAGCCCGCCTGGAGTGGCACGCCCTCGTGCACTGTCTCACTACAGCAGGCTGCCTTTTCACGTTGCAGCATTTACACCCTTATTTATGCACTGGAACTAATTGAAAACCTGAAACTCACTGTTTATAGAAACATAATCAAACTGCAGTACTTCACTGGAAGCCTCCATAAAGCAGTGTTCATATTTGAAGTTCAGTTTGTTATTTTCCCCTCACCTGCCTTTTGCTGGATCTTAGTTCCATAGGGACCTGTTGCCCTCACCCAAGTGGCTGTTGCCATTGTTCATGTGCGAGTCTCGATAGTGAATGTTGGCAGGATATTCAACTGTGGCTGGCCTCACAGCCAGGTGCAATCCTGCCGCCCCCTCCCCGCCACCGTCCATCAGGAATTCCTCGATACTGATCCGGTGTGGGAGCCCTGCCTTTTTCCCAGTCCCTGGCACAGAGTCACTGAGCCCAATTGTAATACTCCATATGCGATCTGGCTGAGATTGGCTAATCCAGGCCAGAGGTGGAACCTGGGAGCGTCCTGGTTTGCATGGTTTAATGGAAGTCCACACTGAGCCACAGGGGAGTTCAGGTTACAGGTGGCCCAGAGCTGTGCACGTTTGCTCACAGTTCATGCTGATCACTGACAACGGCCAGCTCCCAAACTGAAGGTGAGCACAGTCCTCGAGTTCAGCAACACAGCGGATGTTTGCAAAACAGATTTCATTTGATTGCTATCATTTTACTTGGTGAACTTTGACCAGAAACCTGGCACTGACACCCGAGGGAGCAGCAACACGATAGCACCATATCCGCCTCTCAGACCGACGCAAGCGGAGTGTAATTAAGGCGGCGGCGGGAGGGAGCAGAATACAGTGTGGTCATTAACAGGGATTAGAGGGGGTGTGATCGGGGAGTGTGATCACTAACTGGAGTAGAGAGGGTGTGATTGGGGAGTGTGATCACTAACTGGAATAGAGAGGGTGTGATCGGGGAGTGTGATACAGTGTGGTCACTAATGGGGAGTAGAGCGGGTGTTAAGAGTTACTTCCCAGAGAATGGTGGATATGTGGATTGGGTGAGGAAATTCAGGAGGCAATGGATAGTTTTTGGTGAAAGAAGGAAGTAGGGGGTTTAACAGATAAAATACAGATGGATTTCAATGGTCTTGTTGAGTTCTGCACAGTCCAATCTAGTGCTGCTATTACACATTTCACCAATCCAGCCTCATTGTATCAGAGATGCCATTTAACACTGTGCTATACTTGATACGTCAGACGAGTGAGAATAGGCTGATATCTCAAGATATGGCTTGGGCAAAGATTCATTAGGATTGGTTCGGGCAGCTGTGCAGTACAGTCTGTAAAGTGGGAGTGGAAGCTTTAAGCGTGTGGCCTGCCTGCTGCTTGTGGCTGCGTTTCTGTTCTGAGCAGTGGGCAGAACTGAGGGTGTTTGGTTGGGAGCGGAGGGAAGGCTGGTGCTGTCTGTCCCACTGCTGCCTGTCCCACTGCTGCCGTGTGGGCTCCGCTCTCTCATGATTTGGGGGCGGTGGGGGGGCAATTAACAGGTGTGAACTTAATTCAGCCTTTCTGTTGGAGGAAGAAAGCTGGACTGGAGCTGGATGACTCCTCACAGGACAAAACGAGGACAGAAAAAAAAAAATCAGAGGTTACAGATTTAAAATAATTGCCAAAAAAACTAGAGGGGAATTTAAGAGAAATTTCTTCAAAGGGTTAAGATCTGGAACGCACTACCTGAAAGAGCGGTGGAAGCAGATTCCAGAGGAACCTTTAAAAGGCAATTGGACATGTAGTTGAAGAGGACTAATTTGCAGGGTTATGGGGTAAAGCTGGGGTGTGGAATGAATATTCCCTGTAATTTTTTTTTGGCTGGCTGCGCGGCCCATTCAATTTTTCGCCCATGCGCAGTTATTTACATTGAAAAGCCAGTGAGTGGCCTGAGCGGGAACTCCAGAACGCTGCGCAGCTTAGCAGGAACATTGAAAGAGCTGTCCAATTTAGTCTCGCACAAAGAGCCGGTACAGGCACGATGTGCCGAATGGCCGCCTTCTGTGCTGTAAGATCCTATGATTCTAAACTGAGCTCACCAAATGGCTGTGGATAAATAGTTTTACTGAGCTGCACGGACCTGTACAGAGTAGAGGGTTCCCGGATCGATCGCAGCCTGTGCTATCTTAGCTGGGACACCAATTGGGGGACTACAGTTTTCCTCCGCATCAAGGGGCTTGTGGTGGGAGGAGGGGGGCACGAAACGAGCTCGGCTTCTGGCTCCGAGGCTAGATAAACACACGAGGGTGAAAGGAATTGTTGTCAAATAAGACAGCTCCAGGGACTTAGCCAAATGACAGCCCTTTAAACGCAGCCAACCCCAGGACTGTAGCACAACGCGTTGCTGTGGTGTCTTTTCGGATATAGCACAGTAGCTTCTGGGAGGCTGGCCTGAACCAGTCACTGGCACGAAAAGGAAAGTTCAAAGTTTTTCTCCATTCTATGCAGATGTCTAATGAGGTCACTTGTCATTTTACCCAACATTCTTGCTGAAATCTATTGCAGGCGTGAAGCTGCAAGAGAGACAAGAGAGACAGAGACCTCCCTTAGTTTTAGGCTGCTCGAGAGAAAGAGGCCTCCTGGATCAATGACGTTACCGTCAGTGATGGACTGCGTATACACAGCACACGTTACCGTCAGTGAGGGACTGCGTATACACAGCACACGTTACCGTCAGTGATGGACTGCGTATACACAGCACACGTTACCGTCAGTGATGGACTGCGTATACACAGCACACATTACTGTCAGTGAGGGACTGCGTATACACAGCACACGTTACCGTCAGTGAGGGACTGCGTATACACAGCACACATTACCGTCAGTGAGGGACTGCGTATACACAGCACACGTTACCGTCAGTGAGGAACTGCGTATACACAGCACACATTACTGTCAGTGAGGGACTGCGTATACACAGCACACATTACCGTCAGTGATGGACTGCGTATACACAGCACACGTTACCGTCAGTGAGGGACTGCGTATACACAGCACACGTTACCGTCAGTGAGGGACTGCGTATACACAGCACACATTACCGTCAGTGAGGGACTGCGTATACACAGCACACATTACCGTCAGTGAGGGACTGCGTATACACAGCACACATTACCGTCAGTGAGGGACTGCGTATACACAGCACACGTTACCGTCAGTGAGGGACTGCGTATACACAGCACACGTTACCGTCAGTGAGGGACTGCGTATACACAGCACACATTACCGTCAGTGAGGGACTGCGTATACACAGCACACGTTACCGTCAGTGAGGGACTGCGTATACACAGCACACATTACCGTCAGTGAGGGACTGCGTATACACAGCACACATTACCGTCAGTGAGGAACTGCGTATACACAGCACACATTACCGTCAGTGAGGGACTGCGTATACACAGCACACATTACCGTCAGTGAGGGACTGCGTATACACAGCACACGTTACTGTCAGTGAGGGACTGCGTATACACAGCACACGTTACTGTCAGTGAGGGACTGCGTATACACAGCACACATTACCGTCAGTGAGGGACTGCGTATACACAGCACACGTTACTGTCAGTGAGGGACTGCGTATACACAGCACACATTACCGTCAGTGAGGGACTGCGTATACACAGCACACGTTACCGTCAGTGAGGGACTGCGTATACACAGCACACATTACCGTCAGTGAGGGACTGCGTATACACAGCACACATTACTGTCAGCAAGGGACTGCGTATACACAGCACACATTACCGTCAGTGAGGGACTGCGTATACACAGCACACATTACCGTCAGCAAGGGACTGCGTATACACTGCACACATTACCGTCAGTGAGGGACTGCGTATACACAGCACACATTACTGTCAGTGATGGACTGCGTATACACAGCACACATTACTGTCAGTGAGGGACTGCGTATACACAGCACACATTACTGTCAGTGAGGGACTGCGTATACACAGCACACGTTACCGTCAGTGATGGACTGCGTATACACAGCACACATTACTGTCAGTGAGGGACTGCGTATACACAGCACACATTACCGTCAGTGAGGGACTGCGTATACACAGCACACATTACCGTCAGTGAGGGACTGCGTATACACAGCACACATTACCGTCAGTGAGGGACTGCGTATACACAGCACACATTACTGTCAGTGAGGGACTGCGTATACACAGCACACATTACCGTCAGTGAGGGACTGCGTATACACAGCTCACATTACCGTCAGTGAGGAACTGCGTATACACAGCTCACATTACTGTCAGTGAGGAACTGCGTATACACAGCACACATTACTGTCAGTGAGGGACTGCGTATACACAGCACACATTACCGTCAGTGAGGGACTGCGTATACACTGCACACATTACTGTCAGCAAGGGACTGCGTATACACAGCACACATTACCGTCAGTGATGGACTGCGTATACACAGCACACGTTACCGTCAGTGAGGGACTGCGTATACACAGCTCACATTACTGTCAGTGATGGACTGCGTATACACAGCACACGTTACCGTCAGTGAGGGACTGCGTATACACAGCACACATTACTGTCAGTGAGGGACTGCGTATACACAGCACACATTACCGTCAGTGAGGGACTGCGTATACACAGCTCACATTACTGTCAGTGAGGGACTGCGTATACACAGCACACGTTACCGTCAGTGAGGGACTGCGTATACACAGCACACATTACCGTCAGTGAGGGACTGCGTATACACAGCACACATTACCGTCAGTGAGGGACTGCGTATACACAGCACACGTTACCGTCAGTGAGGGACTGCGTATACACAGCACACATTACCGTCAGTGATGGACTGCGTATACACAGCACACATTACTGTCAGTGAGGGACTGCGTATACACAGCACACGTTACCGTCAGTGATGGACTGCGTATACACTGCACACGTTACCGTCAGTGAGGGACTGCGTATACACAGCACACATTACCGTCAGTGAGGGACTGCGTATACACAGCACACGTTACCGTCAGTGAGGGACTGCGTATACACTGCACACATTACTGTCAGCAAGGGACTGCGTATACACAGCACACATTACCGTCAGTGAGGGACTGCGTATACACAGCACACATTACCGTCAGTGAGGGACTGCGTATACACAGCACACGTTACCGTCAGTGAGGGACTGCGTATACACAGCACACATTACCGTCAGTGAGGGACTGCGTATACACAGCACACATTACCGTCAGTGAGGGACTGCGTATACACAGCACACGTTACCGTCAGTGAGGGACTGCGTATACACAGCACACGTTACCGTCAGTGAGGGACTGCGTATACACAGCACACGTTACCGTCAGTGAGGAACTGCGTATACACAGCACACGTTACCGTCAGTGAGGGACTGCGTATACACAGCACACATTACCGTCAGTGAGGAACTGCGTATACACAGCACACGTTACCGTCAGTGAGGGACTGCGTATACACAGCACACATTACCGTCAGTGAGGGACTGCGTATACACAGCACACATTACCGTCAGTGAGGGACTGCGTATACACAGCACACGTTACCGTCAGTGAGGGACTGCGTATACACAGCACACATTACCGTCAGTGAGGGACTGCGTATACACAGCACACATTACTGTCAGTGAGGGACTGCGTATACACAGCTCACATTACCGTCAGCAAGGGACTGCGTATACACAGCACACATTACCGTCAGTGAGGGACTGCGTATACACTGCACACATTACCGTCAGCAAGGGACTGCGTATACACAGCACACATTACTGTCAGTGAGGGACTGCGTATACACAGCACACATTACCGTCAGCAAGGGACTGCGTATACACAGCACACATTACCGTCAGTGAGTGACTGCGTATACACAGCTCACATTACCGTCAGCAAGGGACTGCGTATACACAGCACACGTTACCGTCAGTGAGGGACTGCGTATACACAGCACACATTACCGTCAGTGAGGGACTGCGTATACACAGCACACGTTACCGTCAGTGAGGGACTGCGTATACACAGCACACGTTACCGTCAGTGAGGGACTGCGTATACACAGCACACATTACCGTCAGCAAGGGACTGCGTATACACAGCACACATTACTGTCAGTGAGGGACTGCGTATACACAGCACACATTACTGTCAACAAGGGACTGCGTATACACAGCTCACATTACTGTCAGTGAGGGACTGCGTATACACAGCACACATTACTGTCAGTGATGGACTGCGTATACACTGCACACATTACCGTCAGTGATGGACTGCGTATACACAGCACACATTACTGTCAGTGAGGGACTGCGTATACACAGCACACATTACCGTCAGTGAGGGACTGCGTATACACAGCACACATTACTGTCAGTGAGGGACTGCGTATACACAGCACACATTACCGTCAGTGATGGACTGCGTATACACAGCACACATTACTGTCAGTGAGGGACTGCGTATACACAGCACACATTACCGTCAGTGAGGGACTGCGTATACACAGCACACATTACCGTCAGTGAGGGACTGCGTATACACAGCACACATTACTGTCAGTGAGGAACTGCGTATACACAGCACACGTTACCGTCAGCAAGGGACTGCGTATACACAGCACACATTACCGTCAGTGAGGGACTGCGTATACACAGCACACATTACCGTCAGTGAGGGACTGCGTATACACAGCACACATTACTGTCAGTGAGGAACTGCGTATACACAGCACACGTTACCGTCAGCAAGGGACTGCGTATACACAGCACACATTACCATCAGTGAGGGACTGCGTATACACAGCACACGTTACCGTCAGTGAGGGACTGCGTATACACAGCACACATTACCGTCAGTGAGGGACTGCGTATACACAGCACACATTACCGTCAGTGAGGGACTGCGTATACACAGCACACGTTACCGTCAGTGAGGGACTGCGTATACACAGCACACATTACCGTCAGTGAGGGACTGCGTATACACAGCACACATTACCGTCAGTGAGGGACTGCGTATACACAGCACACATTACCGTCAGTGAGGGACTGCGTATACACAGCACACATTACCGTCAGTGAGGGACTGCGTATACACAGCACACATTACTGTCAGTGAGGGACTGCGTATACACAGCACACATTACCGTCAGTGAGGGACTGCGTATACACAGCACACGTTACCGTCAGTGAGGGACTGCGTATACACAGCACACATTACCGTCAGTGAGGGACTGCGTATACACAGCACACATTACCGTCAGTGAGGGACTGCGTATACACAGCACACGTTACCGTCAGTGAGGGACTGCGTATACACAGCACACGTTACCGTCAGTGAGGGACTGCGTATACACAGCACACATTACCGTCAGTGAGGGACTGCGTATACACAGCACACGTTACCGTCAGCAAGGGACTGCGTATACACAGCACACGTTACCGTCAGTGAGGGACTGCGTATACACAGCACACATTACCGTCAGTGAGGGACTGCGTATACACAGCACACGTTACCGTCAGTGAGGGACTGCGTATACACAGCACACATTACTGTCAACAAGGGACTGCGTATACACAGCTCACATTACTGTCAACAAGGGACCCTGCCACACAGTACTGCTCCCCGATTATCAAAATCCATGACGAGGCCTTGGACAACATGGACCACTTTCCATACCTCGGGAGCCTACTGTCAACAAGGGCAGACGTCGATGACGAAGTCCAACACTGCATTCAGTGTGCCAGAGGAAGAGAGTGTTTGAAGACCAGGTCCTCAAACCCAGCACCAAGCTCATCGTCTACAGAGCAGCAGTGATACCCACCCTCCTGTATGCTTCAGAGACATGGACCATGTACAGCAGGCACCTCAAAGCACTGGAGAGGTACCACCAATGCTGCCTCCGCAAGATCTTGCAAATCCATTGGCAGGATAGGCGCACCAACGTCAGTGTTCTCGCTCAGGCCAACATCCCCAGCATCGAAGCTCTGACCACGCTCGATCAGCTCCGATGGACGGGCCACATTGTCCGCATGCCCGATACGAGACTCCCAAAACAAGCACTCTACTCGGAGCTCCGAGACGACAAGAGAGCCCTAGGTGGGCAGAGGAAACGCTTCAAGGACACCTTAAAAGCCTCCTTGAAAAAGTGCAACATCCCCACCGACACCTGGGAATCCTGGCCCAAGACCGCACAAAGTGGAGGAGAAGCATCTGGGAAGGCGCCGAACAGCTCGAGTCTCTTTGCCGGGAGCAAACAGAAGCCAAGCGCAAACAGCGGAAGGAGCGCACGTCAACCCAAGCACCCCACCCACCCACCCCTTCAACCACCATCTGCCCCACCTGTGACAGAGACTGTAGGTCCCGCATTGGACTCATCAGTCACCTGAGAACTCATTTTTAGTGTGGCAGCAAGTCATCCTCGGTTCCGAGGGACTGCCTAAGAAGAATACACAGCACACATTACAGTCAGTGAGGAACTGCGTATACACAGCTCACATTACCGTCAGTGAGGAACTGCGTATACACAGCTCACATTACTGTCAGTGATGGACTGCGTATACACTGCACACATTACCGTCAGTGATGGACTGCGTATACACAGCTCACATTACTGTCAGTGAGGGACTGCGTATACACAGCACACATTACCGTCAGTGAGGGACTGCGTATACACAGCACACATTACCGTCAGTGAGGAACTGCGTATACACAGCTCACATTACTGTCAGTGATGGACTGCGTATACACTGCACACATTACCGTCAGTGATGGACTGCGTATACACAGCTCACATTACCGTCAGTGAGGAACTGCGTATACACAGCTCACATTACTGTCAGTGATGGACTGCGTATACACTGCACACATTACCGTCAGTGATGGACTGCGTATACACAGCACACATTACCGTCAGTGAGGGACTGCGTATACACAGCACACATTACCGTCAGTGATGGACTGCGTATACACTGCACACATTACCGTCAGTGATGGACTGCGTATACACAGCACACATTACTGTCAGTGAGGAACTGCGTATACACAGCTCACATTACTGTCAGTGATGGACTGCGTATACACAGCACACATTACCGTCAGTGAGGGACTGCGTATACACAGCACACATTACTGTCAGTGATGGACTGCGTATACACAGCACACATTACCGTCAGTGAGGGACTGCGTATACACTGCACACATTACCGTCAGTGATGGACTGCGTATACACAGCACACATTACTGTCAGTGAGGAACTGCGTATACACAGCTCACATTACTGTCAGTGATGGACTGCGTATACACTGCACACATTACCGTCAGTGATGGACTGCGTATACACAGCACACATTACTGTCAGTGAGGAACTGCGTATACACAGCTCACATTACTGTCAGTGATGGACTGCGTATACACAGCACACATTACCGTCAGTGAGGGACTGCGTATACACAGCACACATTACCGTCAGTGAGGGACTGCGTATACACAGCTCACATTACTGTCAGTGATGGACTGCGTATACACAGCACACATTACCGTCAGTGAGGGACTGCGTATACACAGCACACGTTACTGTCAGTGAGGGACTGCGTATACACAGCACACATTACCGTCAGTGAGGGACTGCGTATACACAGCACACATTACCGTCAGTGAGGGACTGCGTATACACAGCACACATTACCGTCAGTGAGGAACTGCGTATACACAGCTCACATTACCGTCAGTGAGGGAGTCCGTATACACAGCACACATTACTGTCAGTGAGGGACTGCGTATACACAGCATACATTACTGTCAGTGAGGAACTGCGTATACACAGCTCACATTACCGTCAGTGAGGAACTGCGTATACACAGCTCACATTACTGTCAGTGATGGACTGCGTATACACAGCACACATTACCGTCAGTGAGGGACTGCGTATACACAGCACACATTACCGTCAGTGAGGGACTGCGTATACACAGCACACATTACCGTCAGTGAGGGACTGCGTATACACAGCACACATTACCGTCAGTGAGGGACTGCGTATACACAGCACACATTACCGTCAGTGAGGGACTGCGTATACACAGCACACATTACCGTCAGTGAGGGACTGCGTATACACAGCACACATTACCGTCAGTGAGGGACTGCGTATACACAGCACACATTACTGTCAGTGAGGAACTGCGTATACACAGCTCACATTACTGTCAGTGAGGAACTGCGTATACACAGCACACATTACTGTCAGTGATGGACTGCGTATACACAGCACACATTACCGTCAGTGAGGGACTGCGTATACACAGCTCACATTACTGTCAGTGATGGACTGCGTATACACAGCACACATTACCGTCAGTGAGGGACTGCGTATACACAGCACACATTACTGTCAGTGAGGAACTGCGTATACACAGCACACATTACCGTCAGTGAGGGACTGCGTATACACAGCACACGTTACTGTCAGTGAGGGACTGCGTATACACAGCACACATTACCGTCAGTGAGGGACTGCGTATACACAGCACACATTACCGTCAGTGAGGAACTGCGTATACACAGCTCACATTACCGTCAGTGAGGGAGTCCGTATACACAGCACACATTACTGTCAGTGAGGAACTGCGTATACACAGCTCACATTACCGTCAGTGAGGAACTGCGTATACACAGCTCACATTACTGTCAGTGGTGGACTGCGTATACACAGCACACATTACCGTCAGTGAGGGACTGCGTATACACAGCACACATTACTGTCAGTGAGGAACTGCGTATACACAGCTCACATTACTGTCAGTGAGGAACTGCGTATACACAGCACACATTACTGTCAGTGATGGACTGCGTATACACAGCACACATTACCGTCAGTGAGGAACTGCGTATACACAGCTCACATTACTGTCAGTGATGGACTGCGTATACACAGCACACATTACCGTCAGTGAGGGACTGCGTATACACAGCACACATTACTGTCAGTGAGGAACTGCGTATACACAGCTCACATTACTGTCAGTGAGGAACTGCGTATACACAGCACACATTACTGTCAGTGATGGACTGCGTATACACAGCACACATTACTGTCAGTGAGGAACTGCGTATACACTGCACACATTACCGTCAGTGAGGGACTGCGTATACACAGCACACATTACTGTCAGTGAGGAACTGCGTATACACAGCACACATTACCGTCAGTGAGGGACTGCGTATACACAGCACACATTACTGTCAGTGAGGAACTGCGTATACACTGCACACATTACCGTCAGTGAGGAACTGCGTATACACAGCACACATTACTGTCAGTGAGGGACTGCGTATACACAGCACACATTACTGTCAGTGAGGAACTGCGTATACACAGCACACATTACTGTCAGTGATGGACTGCGTATACACAGCTCACATTACTGTCAGTGAGGAACTGCGTATACACAGCACACATTACCGTCAGTGATGGACTGCGTATACACAGCACACATTACTGTCAGTGAGGAACTGCGTATACACTGCACACATTACCGTCAGTGAGGAACTGCGTATACACAGCTCACATTACTGTCATTTTTTTAAAATTCGTTCACGGGATGTGGGTGTTGCTGGCAAGGCCAGCGTTTATTGCTCATCCCTAATTGCCCTCGAAAAGTTGGTGGAGAGCCTCCTTCTTGAACCGCTGCAGTCACGTGGGGATCCGTCTTTGTAGCCGTCTGATACAACTGAGTGACTTGCTGGGCCATTTTAGAGGGCAGTTAAGAGTCAACCACATTGCTGTGGGTCTGGAGTCACATAAGCCAGGCCAGGTAAGGACGGCAGATTTCCTTTGCTAAAAGGACATTAGTGAGCCGGATAGGTTTTTACAACAATCCGGTAGTTTCATGGTCACCATTACTGATGCTAGCTTTTTCTTCCAGATTTAATTAACTGAATTTAAATTCCCCAGTTGCCATGGTGGGGTTTGAACTCAAGTACAGGAAACTTTGTGATATCCGGCACCGACGGGACCGAGCTGTTGCCGATCTATCAAAACTGCCGGACATACAAAGTTAATGTTGAAGCATACGGAGGTTTTCATCTCTGTATCTGACAACAAACACTGTTGCTTAGCAACAGCTTCTAAAGAATCGGCTGCAGCTGCAAGCATCTCTAGCTGAAGCTGTTGCTATTGCAACAGACCTTGCAGTGGCTGACTGGGAAAAAAAAGAACGAGATCTAAAAAAACTTACAGAAAACGGCTCCTGATTTTTGCCGTTAGATCGAGTATTCCAGACATACAACCGCCGGATAAACCAAAGTTTCCTGTATCCGGATTATTAGTCCAGGCCTCTGGATTTAGTCCAGTAACAACCACTATGCTACTTGTACCCATTATTCCCGTTCCCATTACCGACAGTGAGGGACTATTGGCCAGGACACCAGATAATCAGCAGGTTATTTGGCCAAGGGAGAAGGCATCACGGTCTCATCTGGTGCTGGACTCACTTGGCATCCACATTCCAACAGGAACCAGGAGCAGGAATCGTGCAGGAATCCATTCTGGGTAATACGAGATAGCTGCAGCCAATTTGTGTGGGTCAATAAACCGTTTTTTGTCTGAATGAAAATTAAGAGCCAGAATCTGAAGGAAGTAGTGCCATACAACAATGCATGCTGCGGATAGCAGTCACTCTGTTCCGGCTGGAAGGAGAAGCAAATATCAAAGTCCCCGCAACACCGCGGCGGGATCCCCGGCAGTCGGTCCGGACTCTCGGCACCTGCTGCAGGATCCCTGGCGGTGGGTCCGTTCCCGCGTAAACTGCAATCACCATTTACTCCTTCAGGAAGCAAATGAATCCGGTTCCCCAGACACATCGAAACAGGACTGAGGTCTTGTTTGTGTCAAAAAGAGAGACCGCAATACACAGAATGAGTGACGGATGGGCCCGGACCCTCGGGGCAGCCACAGGGCCCAGACCCCCTGAACACGCAGGGCCCGCACCCCCTGAACACGCAGGGCCCGGACCCTCAGGGCAGCCACAGGGCCCAGACCCCCTGAACACGCAGGGCCCGGACCCCCTGAACATGCAGGGCCCGGACCCCCTGAACACGCAGGGCCCGGACCCTCGGGGCAGCCACGGGGCCCAGACCCCCCTGAACACGCAGGGCCCACACCCCCTGAACATGCAGGGCCCGGACCCCCTGAACACGTAGGGCCCAGACCCTCGGGGCAGCCACAGGGCCCAGACCCCCTGAACACACAGGGCCCGGACCCTTGGGGCAGCCACAGGGCCCAGACCCCCTGAACACGCAGGGCCCGCACCCCCTGAACATGCAGGGTCGACCCAGCCCAAACACAGGCTTCAGGGGACAGGGACTCTGGAGAGCAGTCACCAGTGGTGTGGCCCTAGGGACCGTGACACAGCTCACATCTACAAGCACATCGCACAAAGCCCTATTCGTACTGGGGCTTGTTTTCAAGTTTGGGAGGAAGGGCTGAGGCTCCATTAGAGCCTCTCAGCCCTGTCCCAAGCGTCAGCATGTAGATCCAATTGCTTAAACAAGCCTGGTTTCCACACATTCACAGCTGTGCCTAAACCATCTGGGAATTGATCTGGCTGTTCCCATGGACATGACTCATTGCGCAATGGCTTCCAGCAGCCTGTAAATAACATCAGGAACACAGAATAAACCCGTACAGCACCCTCACACAGAGCAGAGCAAACCCGCACAGCACCCTCACAATGTGCAACATTTATATAAATGTTGCTTCATCTCTCTGATTTAGATTGACGCTGTGACACACTGCATTCAAGCTCTAGCGGGCATGAGAGCTGTGCCAAGGCCTCACCAACCTCACTGGAAGGCACGAACACAACCCAGGGCATCATCCTCTGGGGAAGCACCTAACCTCGGTGTATGGGATGTTTGTAAACTGTGTGCATCATCCTGGAATGCAAAGATAACCCCAGCATCTTTTCTCTACTGCAAACGTCTTCTTAAACCCGTCTCCTCTACCCTCACCTCCAACAAGTGCGAGGAGCTAATGGACTTCTATGTCACTAAGATCAAGACCATCCATTCAGCTGCCTCTGCCGCTTCCCTCCAGTCCCCGAGCCCACCGGGACAAAATTCCACTAAGGTTCCCCACCAACCTAGCCCTGAACACTCATATTTCTCTAGTTTCTCTCCTATCTCCCCTCATGCCCTCCGAGCTCATCTTGTCCACGAGATCCACTTCCTGCTCCCTCGACCCTATTCCCATTCAACTGCAAACAATGTATGGAAACAAATTAGGGAAATGAGTAAAAAGCATAGAATAATAATCATGGGGGATTTCAACTACCCAGATATTAATTGGACAGAAGAGGTAGGTAAAGGGGATATGGGAATGGAGCTCCTACAATGTATACAGGACTCCTTTCTAACCCAATATGTAAAAAGCCCAACAAGGGAGGATTCGCTATTGGATCTAGTAATGGGAATGAGCCAGAGCACATAAGTGAAGTAAAAGTAGGGGAACATCTAGGCAATAGTGACCATAATATAATACACTTTAGGATAATAACTGACAAAGACATAAAGACCAGGGTAATAGATTGGAGACAAGCTGATTTTGAGGGGCTGAGAATAGAACTTGGGAAAATAAAATGGACAACAGTATTGGCAAATTGACGTAGAACAGCAATGGGAAACACTTAAAACAGTGTTCAACAGAGTCCAGGAAAAATATATTCCGCTAAAAGACAGTAACAAGCTAAATACTAATGAGACACCGTGGATGAATAAAGCCATAAGGGAAAAAAGTGAGGGTAAGGAAAGAGACGTACATTAAGTACATGGACAGCAGGGGAGAGCATGATAAGGGAGAATACAGAGAGATTAGGAGAGAAGTCAAAAAAACAATTAAGGCGGCAAAGAGAAACTATGAAATTAAATTATCAAGGAACATAAAACAAAATAGTAAAATATTTTACAGGCACGTAAATAAAAAAAGGAAGGTCGGGATGGGAATAGGGTCACTAAGGGATGGACAGGATAATATCACAGGCAGCTAGAGATGGCAAAGATATTAAATAATTACTTTGCTTCAGTATTTACCAGGGAGATAGAACAGGTGGAGATGACATCGGATGATGAGATAACTGCGTTTAAAATAAAACAAGATATATTAAATAAACTAACGAAACTCAAAGAGGATAAAACCTCTGGTCCAGACGGCTTACACCATGCATTTTAAAAGAATCTAGGGAAGAGATAGCAGAGGCATTACTACATATACTTAGTAATTCATTAGAAAAAGGTGTAGTGCCAGAGGACTGGTGGATAGCTAACGTAATATCTATATTCAAGAAGGGAGCTAGAACATGTCCAAGGAACTATAGACCAGTCAGCTTAACATCAGTGGTAGGAAAAATTGAATCCCTACTAAAGGAGAAAATGGAAGAACATCTAGAAACCAAAAATATAATAGCATGGATTTCAAAAGGGAAAGTCTTGCTTGACCAACCTAATTGAATTTTTTGAAGCAGTAACAGAGAGAGTAGACAAGGGTAATGCAGTAGATCTAATTTATCTAGATTTTCAAAAGGCCTTTGATAAGGTACCACGTAATAGACTAATGAATAAGGTCAGGGACAAGTAGCAGAATCGTTAGCTAGCTGGTTTCAAGACAGAAAGCAGAGAGAGAGAGTGGCAGAAGGTGGGAAGTGGGAAGATAGGAAGGGGCGAGGCCATGGAGAGATTTGAAAACAAGGATGAAAATTTTGAAAACAAGGCGCTGCTTAACCGGGAGCCAGTGTAGGTCAGCGAGCACAGGGGAGATGGGCAAACGGGACTTGGTGCAAGTTAGGACATGGGCAGCTGAGTTTTGGATGACCTCAAGTTTACGTAGGGTAGAATGTGGGAGGCCAGCCAGGAGTGCGTTGGAATAGTCAAGTCTGGAGGTAGCAAAGGCATGGATGAGGGTTTCAGCAGCAGATGAGCTGAGGCAAGGGCGGAGGCGGGCGATGTTACGGAGGTGGAAATAGGCAGTCTTAGTTGCGGCTATGTGGTCGGAAGCTCATTTCAGGGTCAAATATGACACCAAGGTTGCGAACAGTGTGGTTCAGCCTCAGACAGATGTTAGGGAGAGGGATGGAGTCAGTGGTTAGGGAACGGAGTTTGTGGCGGGGACCGAAAACAATGGCTTCAGTCTTCCCAATATTTAATTGGAGAAAATTTCTGCTCATCCAAAACTGGATGTCGGACAAGCAATCTGACAATTTAGAGACCGTGGAGGACCGACAGAGAGAATGTTTCCACTTGTGGGGAAGAGCAAAACTAGAGGCCATCAATATAAGATAGTCACCAAGAAATCAAATAGGGAATTCAGAAGAAACATCTTTACCCAAAGAGTGGTGAGAATGTGGAACTCGTTTCCACAGGGAGTGGTTGAAGCAAATAGTATAGATGCATTTAAGGGGAGGTTAGATAAGCGTATGAGGGAGAAGGGAATAGAGGGTTATGTCGACGAGTTAGATGAGAGGAGGCTCGAGTGGAGCATAAACGCCAGCATGGACTGATTGGGCCAAATGGCCTGTTTCTGTGCTGTATATCGTATGTAATCCTTTGTAAAAACTGACCACCCAACTTCCCTTCCTGGCTCCCATGTTAGCTGATATTATAACGGTTCACTTTCCTCAGGTACTGTCCCCCTCTGCTGCAAATCTGCCATTGTCACCACGCGCCTCAAAAAACCAACCCTTGACCCTTCCGTCCTTGCAAACTACCACCCCATCTCCAACCTTCCTTTCCTCTCCAACATCCTTGAACGTGCTGTCGCTTCCCAAATCCGTGCCCATCTTTCCCGGAACTCCATGTTTGAATCCCTCCAATCAGGTCTCTGCCTCAGTACCGAAACGGCTCTCATCAAAGTCACAAATGACATCCTATGTGACTGTGACAAAGATAAACGATCCCTCCTCGTCCTTCTCGATCTGTCTGCAGCCTTTGACATAGTTGACCACGACATCATCCTCCAACGCCTCTCCACTGCTGTCCAGCTGGGCGGGACTACACTCGCCTGGTTCCATTCTTAACTAGCCAGTCATATCCAGAGAATCACCTGCAATGGCTTCTATTCCCACTCCCGCACCATTACCTCTGGAGGCCCCAAAGGATCTATCCTTGGCCCCCTCCTAGGAAAAATAGAAAAGCAGAGTATTTTTTAAATGGTGAAAGATTGGGAAATGTTGGTGTTCAGAGGGACCTGGGTGTCCTTGTACACGAATCACTGAAAGTGAACATGCAGGTACAGCAAACAATTAGGAAAGCAAATGGTATGTTGGCCTTTATTACAAGAGGATTTGAGTATAAGAGTAAAGACGTCTTACTGCAATTATATAGGGCCCTGGTGAGACCACACCTGGAGCACTGTGTACAGTTTTGGTCTCCTTACCTAAGGAAGGATATACTTGCCATAGAGGGAGTGCAACGAAGGTTCACGAGATTGATTCCTGGGATGGGGGGATTATCCTACGAGGAGAGATTGAATAGACTAGGCCTATATTCTCTGGAGTTTAGAAGAATGAGGTGTGATCTCATTGAAACATACAAAATTCTTCCAGGGCTTGACAGGGTAGATGCAGGGAGGATGTTTCCCCTGGCTAGAGAGTCTAGAACCAGGGGTCACAGTCTCAGAATAAGGGGTCGGCCATTTAGGACTGAGATGAGGAGAAATTTCTTCACTCAGAGGGTGGTGAATCTTTGGAATTCTCTACCCCAGAGGGCTGTGGAGGTTCAGTTGTTGAGTATATTCAAGTCAGAGATCGATAGATTCTTGGGTATTAAAGGGAATCAAAGGATATGGGGATAGTGCAGGAAAGTGGAGTTGAGGTAGAAGATCAGCCATGATCTTATTGAATGGCGGAGCAGGCTCGAAGGCCATATGACCAACTCCTGCTCCTATTTCTTATGTTCTCATTTACATGCTGTCCCGAGGCGACATCATCCAAAAACAGTGTCAAGTTCCACATGTGCGCTGACGACACCCAGCTCTACCTCACCACCACCTCTCTCGACCCCTCCTCTGTCTCTAAATTGTCAGACTGCTTCTCCGACATCCGGTACTGGATAAACAGAAATTTCCTCCAACTAAATTTCCTCCAGTACATACAGTTCTGGTCACCAGATTACAGGAACAAAGTGATTGCACTAGAGGGTACAGACTTGATTTAGGAGGATGTTGCCAGGACTGGAGAATTTTAGCTATGAGGAAAGATTGGATAGGCTGGGGTTGTTTTCTTTGGAACAGAGGAGGCAGAGGGGAGATTTAATTGAGGTGTATAAAATTATGAGGGGCCGAGATAGAGCGGATCGGAAGGACCGATTTCCCTTAGCAGAGAGGTCAATAACCAGGGGGCATAGATTTAAAGTCATTGGTAGAAGGATTAGAGGGAAGTGGAGGAGAACTTTTTCACCCAGAGGGTGGTGGGAGTCTGGAATCCACTACCTGAATGGGTGGCAGAAGCAGAAATCCTCATCACATTTAAAAAGCACTTGGATATACACTTGAGGTGCGGTAACCTACAGGGCTCCGGACCAAGAGCTGGAAAGTGGGATTAGGCCGGATCGCTCTTTGTCGATCGGCACAGACACGATGGGCCGAATGGCCTCATTCTGTGCCGTAAATTTCTATGATTAAACACTGCGAAGACCTTCGGTCCCCCCCATAAACTCCGTTCCCTAGCCACCGACTCCATCCCTCGCCACCGGCTCCATCCCTCGCCACCGGCTCCATCCCTCGCCACCGACTCCATCCCTCTCCCTGGCAACTGTCCGAGACTGAACCAGACCGTTCGCAACCTTGATTTTAAAAATTACACATTTAAAAAAAAATTGGCCTCCCTACATAGGACATTAGCTTCCGACCACATATCCGCTCCATCATCAAGACTGCCTATTTCCACCTCTGTAACATTGCCCGACTCTGCCCTTCCCTCAGCTCATCTGCTGCTGAAACCCTCATCTACGCCTTTGCTACCTGTAGACTTGACTATTCTAATGCACCCTGACCAACCTCCCATCTTCCACCCTCCATGAACTTAAGTTCATCCAAAACTCTGCTGCCCGTATCCTAACTCACACCATGTCCCGTTCACCCATCACCCTGACCTACATTGGCTCCCGGTTAAGCAACGCCTTGATTTAAAAATTCTCATCCTGGTGTTCAAATCCCTCCATGGCCTCGCCCCCCTACCTATCTCTGTAATCTCCTCCAGCCCTGCAACCCTCCGAGATCTCTGCGCTCCTCCTATTCTCGTCTCTTGGGCATCCCCTATTTTAATCGCTCCACCATTAGCGGCCGTGCCTTCAGCTGATGAGGCCCTAAGCTCTGGAATTCCCTGCCTAAACCTCTCCCCCTCTCTCTCCTTTAAGACACTCCTTAAAACCTACCTCTTTGACCAAGCTTTTGATCATCTGCCCTAATATCTCATGTGGCTCAGTGTCAAAGTTTGTTTGATAATCTGTGACGCACTTTGGGACGGTTTACTATGTTAAAGGCGCTATATAAATGCAAGCTGTCGTATGGGAGTTTGATTTACGCGAGTCTCAGTGAGGATCACTGCAGTGTTGTTATTGATCACATGTCTGGGGATTTTACCCAACTCAGTCAAATGGGAAACAACGCTTCGTTTTCCATGTTTACATTTCTAATGTGAAGATTAATGAAAATATCCAAGAGTCACAAACACTGTGAATTACGAGCACTGGCAATGCTGAATCACCAACACCTTGGTGTAATCTTTTGCATTTAATGGCTATTCACAGTTTCTTGTTAAAATTATTTGCAGCCACTTACTGTTCGTGGTTAGGCCATGCTGAAATAGATTGGATACCCCAGGCCTTGGCCACAGCCCAGAATAGACATGCTTGGCAGAGTTAGTGAGTGCAAACGTCATCTCTATAGATAAACGCAGGTCGTATGGCACTGAACCAAGACATCAGTTTATTGATTCAAGAATAAAGGCAAACAGCCACGTCTCATCTGCCTCACAACAGTCTCCATGAACCAAATCGAAGTACAGTTACAGGCACCATTTTAGCAGGCAGGGGGACGAGCAGTCTGAGGATTTAAATTCAAAGGGCAGGAAGTTCGAGGCTCCAAACCAGTCATTTCAAACGGTTTTGCATAAGGCCCCCCTGTAAATACTGACACACTCCTTGGGACCCCCTGTAAATACTGACACACTCCCGGGGACCCCCTGTAAATAACGACACACTCCTGGGGACCGACCCCCTGTAAGGGGCCCACTCTAAATACTGACACACACTCGGGGACCCCCTGTAAATGCTGACACACTCCTGGGGACCCCCTGTAAATCACCGAATCCCCCACCATCAACATCTTGGGGGTCACCATTGACCAAAAACTTAACTGGACCAGCCACATAAATACTGTGGCAACAAGATCAGGTCAGAGGCTAGGTATTCTGCGGTGAGTGTCTCACCTCCTGACTCCCCAAAGCCTTTCCACCATCTACAAGGCACAAGTAAGGAGTGTGATGGAATACTCTCCACTTGCCTGGATGAGTGCAGCTCCAACAACACTCAAAAAGCTCGACACCATCCAGGACAAAGTAGCCCGCTTGATTGGCACCCCATCCACCACCTTAAACATTCACTCCCTCCACCACCGGCATACCATGGCTGCAGTGTGTACCATCTACAAGATGCACTGCAGCAACTTGCCAAGGCTTCTTCGGCAGCACCTCCCAAACCCGCGACCTCTTCCACCTAGAAGGACAAGGGCAGCAGGCGCATGGGAACACCACCACCTCCAAGTTCCCCTCCAAGTCTCACACCATCCTGACTTAGAAGTATATCGCCAATCCTTCATCGTCGCTGGATCAAAATCCTGGAACTCCCTACCTAACAGCACTGTGGGAGTACTTTCACCACACGGACTGCAGCAGTTCAAGAAGGTGGCTCACCACCACCTTCTCAAGGGCAATTAGGGGCGGGCAATAAATGCTGACTTTGCCAGCGATGCCCAAATCCCGTGAACGAATAAAAAACAAATACGGACACACTCCCGGGGACCCCCTGTAAATATTGACACTCCCAGGGACACCCTGTAAATACTGACACACTCCCGGGGAACCCCTGTAAATACTGACACACTCCCGGGGAACCATTGTAAATACTGACACACTCCCGGGGAACCCCTGTAAATACTGACACACTCCCGGGGACCCCCTGTAAATACTGACACACTCCCGGGGACCCCCTGTAAATTCTGACACACTCCCGGGGAACCCCTGTAAATACTGACACACTCCCGGGGACCCCCTGTAAATACTAACACACTCCCGGGGACACCCTGTAAATACTGACACACTCCCAGGGACCCCCTGTAAATACTGACACACTCCCGGGGACCCCCTGTAAATACTGACACACTCCCAGGGACATCCTGTAAATACTGACACTCCCAGGGACCCCCTGTAAATACTGACACACTCCCAGGGACACCCTGTAAATACTGACACACGCCCCCAGGGACCCCCTGTAAATACTGACACACTCCCGGGGACCCCCTGTAAATACTGACACACTCCCGGGGACCCCCTGTAAATATTGACACTCCCAGGGACACCCTGTAAATACTGACACACTCCCGGGGAACCCCTGTAAATACTGACACACTCCCGGGGAACCATTGTAAATACTGACACACTCCCGGGGACCCCCTGTAAATACTGACACACTCCCGGGGAACCCCTGTAAACACTGACACACTCCCGGGGACCCCCTGTAAATACTGACACACTCCCGGGAAACCCCTGTAAATACTGACACACTCCCGGGGAACCCCTGTAAATACTGACACACTCCCGGGGACCCCCTGTAAATACTGACACACTCCCCCAGGGACACCCTGTAAATACTGACACTCCCCCAGGGACACCCTGTAAATACTGACACACTCCCAGGGACCCCCTGTAATACTGACACACTCCCAGGGACCCCCTGTAAACACTGACACACTCCCCCAGGGACCCCCTGTACAATACAATACAAATCGCTTTATTGGCATGATAAGGTACATCTTATGTTGCCAAAGCATCAAAATACATTTATGGTTGAACACATAAACGCGGTTCCATTCATACAGTGTATAAACAGGTATATCCCTGAGTTTATAAATATATTTTCGCCTTGTTTATATATACTCGTCTTAGTTTACTGGTTGTCCCTCTGTTCATGGCAAGCTGTAACATAGCGTGCCGCCAGTGTTACACAGCTTCTCTCCTCCCCCAGTAGGAATGGGAGTTTTTGGTTGTCAGTCAGATTTCTGAATTCAGGGCATATTTGTGAGAATTTTTGATAGAAATTCTCCCTGATGCCCTGATATTTTCCACTGTAAATACTGACACACTCCCAGGGACCCCCTGTAAATACTGACACACTCCCAGGGACCCCCTGTAAATACTGACACACTCCCGGGGACCCCCTGTAAATACTGACACACTCCCCCAGGGACCCCCTGTAAATACTGACACACTCCCGGGGACCCCCTGTAAACACTGACACACTCCCGGGGACCCCCTGTAAACACTGACACACTCCCAGGGACCCCCTGTAAATACTGACACACTCCCCCAGGGACCCCCTGTAAATACTGACACACTCCCCCAGGGACACCCTGTAAATACTGACACACTCCCCCAGGGACACCCTGTAAATACTGACACACTCCCGGGGACCCCCTGTAAATACTGACACACTCCCGGGGACCCCCTGTAAACACTGACACACTCCCAGGGACCCCCTGTAAACACTGACACACTCCCAGGGACCCCCTGTAAATACTGACACACGCCCCCAGGGACACCCTGTAAATACTGACACACTCCCGGGGACCCCCTGTAAACACTGACACACTCCCGGGGACCCCCTGTAAACACTGACACACTCCCCCAGGGACCCCCTGTAAATACTGACACACTCCCAGGGACCCCCTGTAATACTGACACACTCCCAGGGACCCCCTGTAAACACTGACACACTCCCCCAGGGACCCCCTGTAAATACTGACACACTCCCAGGGACCCCCTGTAAATACTGACACACTCCCAGGGACCCCCTGTAAATACTGACACACTCCCGGGGACCCCCTGTAAATACTGACACACTCCCCCAGGGACCCCCTGTAAATACTGACACACTCCCGGGGACCCCCTGTAAACACTGACACACTCCCGGGGACCCCCTGTAAACACTGACACACTCCCAGGGACCCCCTGTAAATACTGACACACTCCCGGGGACCCCCTGCAAACACTGACACACTCCCAGGGACCCCCTGTAAATACTGACACACTCCCCCAGGGACACCCTGTAAATACTGACACACTCCCGGGGACCCCCTGTAAACACTGACACACTCCCAGGGACCCCCTGTAAATACTGACACACTCCCCCAGGGACACCCTGTAAACACTGACACACTCCCAGGGACCCCCTGTAAATACTGACACACTCCCGGGGACCCCCTGTAAATACTGACACACTCCCGGGGACCCCCTGTAAACACTGACACTCCCCCAGGGACCCCCTGTAAATACTGACACACTCCCCCAGGGACACCCTGTAAATACTGACACACTCCCGGGGACCCCCTGTAAATACTGACACACTCCCCCAGGGACACCCTGTAAACACTGACACTCCCCCAGGGACCCCCTGTAAATACTGACACACTCCCCCAGGGACACCCTGTAAATACTGACACACTCCCCCAGGGACACCCTGTAAACACTGACACACTCCCAGGGACCCCCTGTAAATACTGACACACTCCCCCAGGGACACCCTGTAAATACTGACACACTCCCCCAGGGACACCCTGTAAATACTGACACACTCCCGGGGACCCCCTGTAAATACTGACACACTCCCAGGGACACCCTGTAAATACTGACACACGCCCCCAGGGACCCCCTGTAAATACTGACACACTCCCGGGGACCCCCTGTAAATACTGACACACTCCCGGGGACCCCCTGTAAATATTGACACTCCCAGGGACACCCTGTAAATATTGACACACTCCCGGGGAACCCCTGTAAATACTGACACACTCCCGGGGAACCATTGTAAATACTGACACACTCCCAGGGAACCCCTGTAAATACTGACACACTCCCGGGGAACCCCTGTAAATACTGACACACTCCCGGGGACCCCCTGTAAATACTGACACACTCCCGGGGAACCCCTGTAAACACTGACACACTCCCAGGGACACCCTGTAAACACTGACACACTCCCAGGGACCCCCTGTAAATACTGACACACTCCCCCAGGGACACCCTGTAAATACTGACACACTCCCCCAGGGACACCCTGTAAATACTGACACACTCCCGGGGACCCCCTGTAAACACTGACACACTCCCGGGGACCCCCTGTAAACACTGACACACTCCCAGGGACATCATGTAAATACTGACACACTCCCAGGGACATCATGTAAATATTGACACAATCAGTACACTGGTGGCAGAAATATATTTAAACTGACCAAATGCAGAAATCCTTTGAGTCAGATGACCATGTGGAGCCCCTTGGGGAGGTGGGTCCAGTTTGGCAGCCCACATTCAAACATCATCGACCTCACACTCAGCAGCCGCTTCATTCTCCACATTGAGTGAAACCGCAATTCTAGTCTCAACACCAAAGTAGAAACCTCGGGCTCATCTTTTAATAAAGGTAAAAGCAGCAGCAGCAGGAAGCAAGCGACGCACGCAACATTACGGAGCGGAGATGCAGGATGTGGCCCACTTAGTCATCACCGACTCTCGCAGGGTGGCTGGGGATAGAGGGCCACAGGAAAAAGCTGTGGACAATGGCAGTGACCCTACCAGATACCACTAATTAAATGGGCAAGAGGGGGCACGCTCTGCTTCCTACCCCCTGATGTTCCAACACCTCTGGCTGTTATCTCCCTAACCTTCGCCCCAGAAAGACATTAGTTTCCTTCCTGGATACAGTTGCACAGACCCATTCAATCTCCGATACCTCACTCAGGCAGTCCTTATTAATGTGTGAGCATGGACAGCGACTGCTGCAAGCTAATTAACCCAAACCTATACTCACCTGACAGGGCAGTCACACACAGCTAAGTTTGCCTTCCCTAATACAGGGCATTGAGACTAACTGTACTACACGCCCAGCATCTATAGCTCACTCGCTGGACCATCAGGAGAGCATCATCAGTGTTAAATACACGAGGATCTCACCACCTCCCCCACAAGCCCTGTTCCTGGGACTAGGGACAGGGTCACTGGCAAGGCTTGGAAGCTAAGCAGAGCCAGGCCTGGTTAGTACCTGGAGGGGTGACCATCAGGGAAGACCAGGTGCAGAAGGTCACGGAAGGAGCCCCGAGGAGGGGCGGTTGGTGAGAAGGTCACGGAAGGAGCCCCAGGAGGGGCGGCTGGTGAGCAGGCCCGGGCGTTGGGCTGAAGATTGTCGGACAGGAGGAATGGTGGAAATGGAATGGCGGCGCGCACAGACGCAGCGGCTTTGCTTCTCCCAGGACGGTGCTATTTACGTTTAATGTTAAATGTTATTTGTACTGGACTCATGGGAGCTTGCAAGATCACATTTCGTTGTTCATGTACTTGTGCATTGTACAATGACAATAAAGTTGAATTATTAATTATTAAGTAACGGGAACACAGCTGTCTGTTTGCAGAAGCTTGTTGGGATGTCCCTGAACAACTTTGGCTGCAAATTACAAAAGTTATATCTGTCGCAGTCACTAACCCCATTCATCACCTTACATACCTTGCAGATCAGCTGCTCTGCATACTCCAGTCCCTGGAAGGATTAGTTTTGGTGTTGGAATGTCACAGCTAAACGCAAACACAATCAACTTAATTTGTGACCTTTCTAATGATCTAATTTTATAGTTAGTACTGGAGAGGTTCAGGGAACTACAGCAACTTTTTAAAATATTCATTCCTGGGGTGTGGGCGTCGCTGGCAAGGCCGGCATTTATTACCCATCCCTAATTACCCTCGACAAGGTGGTGGTGAGCCGCCGCCTTGAACTGCTGCAGTCCGTGTGGTGAAGGTACTCCCACAGTGCTGTTAGGGAGGGAGTTCCAGGATTTTGATCCAGCGATGAAGGAGGAACAGCAATATAGATCCAAATCAGGTTGGTGTCAGAGACTTGGAGGGGAACTTGGAGGCGATGGCGTTCCCATGAGCTTGCTGCCCTTGTCCTTCTAGGTGGTAGAGGCTGCGGGTTTGGGAGCTGCTGTCGAAGGCTCGGCCTGAGAGATACCCACTCCCCCAACATGCCACGCCTAAACAGTGTCTCGCTTACATTACCCAACAAAACAGTGGATAATTACCCAGAGCAAGCCCCGAGCCCAGCAGGGCCCCAGAGCCCCGAGCCCAGCAGGACCCCAGAGCCCCGAGCCCAGCGCCCCGAGCCCAGCAGGGCCCCAGAGCCCCAGCATGGATTTGTGAAAGGTAGGTCATGTTTGACAAACCTGATTGCATTTTTTGAGGTGACTAAAGTAGTGGACAGGGGAATGTCTATGGATGTTATTTATATGGACTTCCAGAAGGCATTTGATACAGTCTCTTATGAGGGACTTTTAACTAAAGTTGAAGCCCATGGATTTGAAGGCAAATTATTGACCTGGTTAGGAAATTGGCTGAGCGGCAGGAGACAGAGAGTAGGGATAATGGGCAGGTATTCTAATTGGCAGGATGTGACTGGTGGTGTCCCGCAGAGATCTGTGTTGTGGCCTCAACTATTCACAGTATTTATTAACGACTTAGATGATGGCATAGAAAGTCATATATCCAAATTTGCCAATGACGCAAAGATAGGCGGCATTGTAGGCAGTGTAAATGAAAGCATAAAATTACAAAGGGATAGTGATAGATTAAGTGAAAGGGCAAAACTGTGGCAAATGGATTTCAATGTAGGCAAATGTAAGGTCGTCCACTCAGGACGTAAAAAAGTTAGAACAGGGGACTTTCTAAATGGTGAAAAGCTAAAAACAGTGGCGGTCCAAAGAGACTCGGGGTTCAGGTACATCGATCATTAAAATGTCATGAACAGGTACAGAAAATAATCAGAAAGGCTAATGGGATGCTGGCCTGTATATCTGGAGGACTAGAGTACAAGGGGGTAGAAGTTATGCTGCAGCTGTACAAAACCCTGGTTAGACCACACCTGGAGCACTGGGAGCAGTTCTGGGCACCACACCTTAGGAAGGATCTATTGGCCTTGGAGGGAGTGCAGCGTAGGTTTACCAGAATGATAAACTCCAGGGGTTAAATTACGAGGAGAGATTACACAAACGAAGGTTATATTCCCTGGAATTTAGAAGGTTATGGGGTAATTTGATCGAAGTTTTCAAGATATTAAGGGGAACGGATAGGGTAGATAGAGAGAGAAACTATTTCTGCTGGTTGGGGAGTCTAGGACTAGGGGACATAGTCTAAAAATTAGAGCCAGACCTTTCAGGAGTGAAATTAGGAAACACTTCTGCACACAAAGGATGGTAGAAGTTTGGAACTCTTTTCCACAAACGGCAATTGATTCTAGATCAATTGTCAATTTTAAATTGGAGATTGATAGATTTTTGTTAACCAAAGGTATTAAGGTACAGTATATGGAGTTAGGTTGCAGATCAGCCATGATCTCATTGAATGGCAGAACAGGCTCGAGGGGCTCAATGGCCTACTCCTGTTCCTATGTTCCAGAGCCTTGAGCCCCAGAGCCCCGAGCCCCGAGCCCCACAGGGTCTGCTTCCAGAGGCGCAGGTGAGTGTAAGGTTAACAAGCTGCTACTTGATAACGGTTTCAGATACACGTGATTGCCTAATATAACAGGCGGATCTAAAACCACAGGCACTCTTGCAGAAAGACTGCTCACACAGCACTTCCCTGCACACAGATGTACGCTGCAACCGTCAATCTGTGGTCTGTAGGATCAGAACTCCAGTCTGCATGGGATGATGCTGTGTGTGCCACCATCATTAAACACAGACTATCAGCAATCTTTCCAAGCATTGCAGTGTCATAAAACACCTCTCAATCGCTTACTCCTGCAAAGATCTAACCAATTATCATTTAACATTTCCCGCTTTATCTGCCTCCACTCTATCCCCGTCCCTTCCCCACTCCCAGCTGACAGTGCCACATTCCCCACTCTCTGTAAGTAGTTCATCGAACCAGTCTGTGAATCTCAGCCTCAGCCTGTGTCTCCTGCTTCTAGAGTTTGTGGCAATCCCAAAAAATAATCAGTTCAACTTATTGATTCCCTTAAGGAGTCTGAATACTGGAACAACATTTGCCCAGAGCCTGCTCTCCCCACAGTAATCAATCCTGGCCCCCAAAGTAACCAATTCCAGGACCTCACCCTCCCCAAAGTGACCAATCCCAGGCTCCTCACCCTCCCCAAAGTGACCAATCCCAGGTTCCTGACCCTTCCCAGAGAAACCAATCCTGGGCTCCTCACCCTTCCCAGAGTAACCAATCCTGGGCTCCTCACCCTCCCCAGAGTAACCAATCCTGGGCTCCGCACCCTTCCCAGAGTAACCAATCCTGGGCTCCTCACCCTTCCCAGAGTAACCAATCCTGGGCTCCTCACCCTTCCCAGAGTAACCAATCCTGGGCTCCTCACCCTTCCCAGAGTAACCAATCCTGGGCTCCTCACCCTTCCCAGAGTAACCAATCCTGGGCTCCTCACCCTTCCCAGGGTAACCAATCCTGGGCTCCTCACCCTTCCCAGAGTAACCAATCCCGGGCCCCTTGCATTCCCCAGAGTAACCAATCCCAGGCCCCTTGCATTCCCCAGAGTAACCAATCCTGGGCTCCTCACCCTCCCCAGAGTAACCAATCGCGGCTCTTCCCCCTCCCCAGAGTAACCAATCCCGGGCCCCTGGCCATCCTCAGAGTAACCAATCCTGGGCCTCTCACCCTCCCCACAGGAACCAATCCCAGCTCTTTACCCTCTCCCCAGAGCTCAGATTTCTTAGTGAGTATTAATTTGGCTGCCCTTTTCTGCCTCCAATTCCTGGATCTCCTTCCAATAAATCCATGCAGACCCCCTCTCACCATCCCATCCCTATCTAGGATTTTAATTGCCCTGTCTCACCATCCCATCCCTATCTAGAGGGTTAACTGCCCCCTCTCAGGTTCCCTTCTAATATTTTACCCGCAGTAAATGTGAGGCTCACTCCCCAGCAGCTCCCTGGGTTGTATTGATGCCCCTTTTGAAGATTGGTGCTACGTTAGTGACTTTCCAATCCTCAGGCACTGCTCCCATTTCTAATGATTCCTTAAAGATAGCAGCAAGGACATGACTGGATTCAAATGTCATGCTGGAGGTGAAATTGGTGTAGTGATGATATTCGGCTCCACTTCACTGGGAGCTCTGGATATTATGACACAGTATTTACTAAATATCTGAGTGACAGCTCACAGCAGAAAGTCAAACCTACACTAACCTTAATTTCTAATCAGAGCTGAAACATCAACTGAAGCACCACCATATTCTCGATCCAACACTGGTGAAAACAGCCCCTCACTGTGCCAGTCTTGCCAACCAAGCACCGGGTGCAGAAACATCAGTGTCTGTTTTACTCTTGTTCACCGAGCCCTGTGACACAGCACTGCAGCCATCTTCTGTACACTACATTCACATAACACCAACCATCGCTGAGCCCACACCAACCTTGTATTCACTACTAACCATTACCTGTCCACGCCAATCCTCTCATTTGCTTCTCTGGCTGTGGTGCTTTACATAAGAACATAAGAAATAGGAGCAGGAGTAGGCCAATCGGCCCCTCGAGCCTGCTCTGCCATTCAATAAGATCATGGCTGATCTGATCCTAACCGCCAATCCACTATCACAGAACCATCTCCTGAATCTAACAGAATTAGACACACGAAGTAGGAGCAGGATCAGCTTACACGGCCCCTGGGCCCGCTCCGCTACCCACAGGGCCATGACCGATCCGGACCTAGACTCATGTCCAAATTCCTGCCTGCTCCCCGTAACCCTTAATTCCCTTTACTTCTAGGAAACTGTCTATTTCTGTTTTAAATTTATGTAATGATGTAGCTTCTATAGCTTTTTGGGGCAGCATATTCCATGGACCTACCACCCTCTGAGTGAAGTAGTTCCTCCTCATCTCAGTTTTGAAAGAGCAGCCCCTTATTCTAAGACTATGCCCCCTAGTTCTAGTTTCACCCATCATCGGGAACATCCTCCCCGCATCCACCCGATCCAACCCCTTCACAATCTTATATGTTTCAATAAGATCGCCTCTCATTCTTCTGAACTCCAATGAGTAGAGTCCCAATCTACTCAACCTCTCCTCATATGTCCATCCCCTCATCCCCGGGATTAACCGAGTGAACCTTCTTTGTACTGACTCGAGAGCAAGTATGTCCTTTCTTAAGTATGGACACCAAAACTGTACGCAGTATTCCAGGTGCGGTCTCACCAATACCTTGTACAACTGAAGCAATACCTCCCTATTTTTATATTCTATCCCCCTAGCAATGAAAGCCAACATTCCATTGGCCTTCTTAATCACTTGCTGCACCTGCATACTAACCTTTAGAGTTTCGTGCACCAGGACCCCCAGATCCCTTTGTACTTCAGTACTTTCCAGTTTCTTGCCATTAAGATAATAACTTGCTCTACAATTTTTCCTGCCAAAGTGCATAACCTCACACTTTCCAGTATTGTATTCCATCTGCCAAATCTCTGCCCACTTACTTAGCCTGTCTATGTCCCCTTGCAGGTTTTTTATGTCCTCCTCACTCACTACTTTCCCTCCCATCTTAGTATCATCTGCAAACTTTGATATGTTACACTCGGTCCCCTCCTCCAAATCGTTAATATAGATTGTAAAGAGTTGGGGACCCAGCACTGACCCCTGCGGAACACCACTAGTTACTGATTGCCAATCAGAGAATGAACCATTTATCCCAACTCTCTGCCTTCTGTTAGATAGCAAATCCTCTATCCATGCCAGAATATTACCCCCAATCCCGTGATTTTTTATCTTAAGCAATAATCTTTTGTGTGGCACCTTGTCAAATGCCTTTTGGAAGTCTAAATACACTACGTCCACTGGTTCCCCTTTATCCACCCTATATGTTACTCCCTCAAAGAACTCCAGCAAATTTGTCAAACATGACATCCCCTTCATAAAACCATGCTGACTTTGTCCTATTAAATTATGATTATCCAAATGTCCTGTTACTGTCTCCTTAATAATGGACTCCAAAATTTTACCTACCACAGATGTTAGGCTAACCGGTCTATAGTTTCCAGCCTTCTGTCTACTGCCCTTTTTAAATAAGGGTGTTACATTAGCAGTTTACGCTCCTGCAAAGCTTGCACCTGCTATTTCTGAAACTACAAATCTATTCATCATTACCCAACACTGACTGGCCCCATCACTCATTCACCCATAGCATGCAGTTTGTGAAGTCAGATCACTGCATGTGCCTCAGTTTTAAGGGATGCAGAAGTTTGTACACAGTTCCCAGTCCCTGGTTTATCTGCACTTTCAGCTCACTCATCATGCAACCTCCTCCAGCAGGGAGCACATGAAGGGCTGCCACACTCTGCCACCTAGTCTCCTCCAGCAGAGGATAGGCCAGTGTGGAGCATAGTCTTCTCTTGCCCACGAACTATAGGTGGGGAAGGGAGGGATGAAATGATTTGGGTCATTGGGTGTAGCAGCATTACAAATGCTTCAAAAAGACCCTGTTTACAAGGCCGCTGCACACAGCAGCTACAGCAATCCTCCTCCCAGTTTATTAATGCTGCCAGAGCGCAAGCTGGAAAGATAAGCTCCTCTGGGATGGAGAATCCTCGTCTATACCACGATGGGATCCCCTGGGATTGATGGCCATCTGATGGGCCCCAAGCAAGAACTACTAGTTTATATAATTAGCTGTGCAACTCAGAATGGTTAAAACTGATCTCCATGAGCCAGCCAGAGCCAACGCTCTAACCTGCCAAGAGAGCTGGGAAGAGTTACCTCCCGCTGGAGAATTGGGATCACATTTTCTGTTCCCCCACAAAGAATCACTTTTGTTTCTCCCGCTTATAGCAGTTCCCCTCCATCTTACCTCCTACAGCTGGGAGGGGGGACGAGAGGCCGCAAACTCCTCCTCGAGTGCGACAGCAACCCTCCTTTCTCAGCCAACAGGAAGTACGCTAGCTGTGGGGTGAAACAGATAAAATGTTGGTCCCCTTCCACCAAGCCGTAACCGTAGTGGTGTGAAGCCAGCATCTTAACCTTATTTCTTGGCTATCTAGTTTCCACTCATTCTGTGGTATCTGAACTGCTGCTGAAGTCTCACCTTCTGATGTTGCTCCTCCCATTGACTCACTGTTCTGAGGGCTTTGTCCTCTCTCCCACGCTGTTCCCCCTCATCAATTGCCTCCTACACTTATGACCCACTCTTTTGCTCTAATGTTCTACTCTACATTAATCTCACACCCTCTGTGCGTTTTGCAGTGCAACTAGCTGAATCCTGATCTGCTCCAAACCCTGCAATGCAGCACAAAAATCTTTACGACAATTCTTCAAGGGCACCATTTCTTCCCTTATCTCACATCCAACAGCTTCCACCTCTTATACATCAACCTTTAGTCCTCTTCCATCTAAATGACATTCTTGGTCTCAACATGTCTTCTGAACTCAAGTGAACTCCTGAACATTTCCACTGCTAAGGCTACTAAAAATGTCTTTACCCCACTTGACAACTCAATTTTCTATGAAGAACAAATCCATCCAAGCACTTCACATACGCCTGGCCAGGATACCAGAAAAAGCTTGATGTCTGATTGACAATCTTTCTCTAGCCTCAACCTATTGCAATCTTTGTCTATATCTATCCCCACCATGATTAATGTTCCCCTAAATTCTAAATATGCCAGCCTATGAGCTATTCTGCACTCCCTCCCATCTTCAACATGTTGAAATCAAGATCCATCATACTGTCTCCCATTCCAACTTCATCTTTTCCACAACCTCAAAACTATATGGAGCTTCTTTCCTTTTATCATGTACAGGCTTTTGAAAACCAACTTGACAGTACTGAACTAATACTTGGATTTATCTCGCCTTCACTCACTCTTTTCACACTTGCTAGTGCCCTAAACAGTGAGCTTTGGTCGGTCAGTCATTGAGATTTCTCAACTTAACAAAAAATGGGGCCACTTTGCAGCCGAGTAATACCACAGACGTTGCCTCGCACTCAGCCGGTCACAGGCTCACTACACACGCAGGTTAACCACCCCACACGTCAATGTGTCCCTTCTCTGACCTGCACAGGCTAATCTGCTTCTCAGTGTAGCAGCTTCAATAAGACAATAATGAACAAAATACATCAGAGCGGTTATCACACAAACGACTGCTTCAGCACAAAGTGAACCCCTCAATGCCACAAGGTATTATTACTTTAATGCTCTACTTGAAAAATAAGTGTTTTTTTATTCATTCATTCTTGGGATGTGGGAGTCACTGGCAAGGCCGGCATTTATCACATATCCCTAGTTACCCTGAGAAGGTGGTGGTGGTGGGCCTTCTTGAACCGCTGCAGTATTCTTTGTAGCGGTTTGATACAATTTAGTGGCTTGCTAGGCCACTTCAGAGGGCAGTTAAGAGTCAACAACGTTGGTGTGGGACTGGAGTCACATATCAGCCCAGACCGGGTGAGGACGCCAGGTTTCCTTCCCTGAAGGGAATTAGTGAACCAGGTGGGTTTCTATGAAAAACTGACAAGTTAAGAGGAGATCTGATAGAGGCATTCATAATTACAAAAGGGATTTGAAAAGGTAAATCGGGGAATACTATTTCCACTGGTCAGTGAGTAGGTAACTAAAAGGCATCACTTCCATCATCAAAGGAACAAAGGATGATGCGAGGAGAATTATTTATTTACAGAGGGTTATTAGGTCATAAAATGCCCTACAAGAAACAGCAGTTAAACAGAATCCATATTAGCTTTTAAAAGATAAGTGGATAAATATTTGAAGAAAAACATAAAAGGGTATGGGGAAAGGGCAGGGCAATGGACTAAGTAGAGAGCGCTTTCAGAACTGATGGCCACCTTCTGTGGTGTAAAACACCATGATTCTGCACAGCAGAGATGCCAACCAATTCAGTGATTTACAACAGTCAACTTGAGACCTTCAAAACTTTCACTGCTCAGAACAAAGTAAAGAACAAAAGAAAGGTAGACTTGCATTTATATAGCGCCTTTCACGACCTCAGGACGTTCCAAAGCGCTTTACAGCCATTGAAGTACTTTTGAAGTGTAGTCACTGTTGTAACGTAGGAAAACACGGCAGCCAATCTACACACAGCAAGATCCCACACACTGCAGGAGATAAATGATCAGATAATGTGTTTTTGGTGTTGGTTGAGGGAGGAATGTTGGCCAGGACACTAGGAGAACTCCCTGCTCTTCTTCCAATAGAACCAACCGGATCTTTTACGTCCTCCTGAGAGGGCAGACAAGTAGGAGAATTAGGAAAATTGGTGGGGTGGTAAATAGCGAGGAGGAAAGCCTCAGGCTACAGGACGATATAAACGGGTTGGTCAGATGGGCGGAAAAGTGGCAAATGGAATTTAACCCTGAAAAGTGCGAGGTGATGCATTTTGGACGGACAAATAAGGCAAGGGAATACACAATGAGTGGTAGGACCCTAGGAAGTACAGAGGGTCAGAGGGACCTTGGTGTACATGTACATAGATCCCTGAAGGCAGCGGAACAGGTAGATAAGGTGGTTAAAAAGGCATATGAGATACTTGCCTTCATTAGCCGAGGCATAGAATATAAGAGCAGGGAGGTTATGATGGAGCTGTACAAAACGCTGGTGAGGCCACAGCTGGAGTACTGTGTGCAGTTCTGGTCGCCTCACTATTGGAAGGATGTGATTGCTTTGGAGAGGGTGCAGAGAAGATTCACCAGGATGTTACCTGGGATGGAGCGCCTCAGCTATGAAGAGAGGCTGGACAGGCTGGGGTTGTTTTCCTTGGAGCAAAGAAGGCTGAGGGGGGACCTGACTGAGGTGTACAAAATGATGAGGGGCATAGATAGGGTAGATAAAGAGGAACTTTTCCCCTTAGTAGGGGGGTCAATAACAAGGGGGCATAGATTCAGGGTAAGGGGCAGGAGATTTAGAGGGGATTTGAGGAGGAACTTCTTCACCCAGAGGGTGGTTGGAATGTGGAACTCAATGCCTGAAAGGGTGGTAGAGGCAGGAACCCTCACAACATTCAAGAAGCATTTGGATGAGCACTTGAAATGCCATTGCATACAAGGCTGTGGACCAAATGCTGGAAAATGGGATTAGACTGGACAGGGATGGATGGGCGGCGCAGACACGATGGGCCGAAGGGCCTCTTTCTGTGCTGTAAAACTCTATGACTCTATGACCCAACAGCCCACTGGGTCAGGCAGTGTGTACTTGAGCTAGCGAGCAGGCAGGTCCAGGGTTTGATCTCCACTCTGTGCTCAGCCAACTGCAGGTTCAGTACACAACTAGGACTGGTTTCAGCAGCTAACTCCTAAGGAGGGCAAAAGCAAATTAGCTAGGGTTCCCATGTGATTATTATCCAGAAGTACATGTGTATAGATACCAGGGGGAGACAAGTTGAATAGTCTGCCAACACTCAGTGTCTATGCCCACACATCAAGAGTGGCCAGTTTGGTAAGGTACTAGAGGGGCCCTAGTCCTATGGAACTCGGGCAAGGAGTCAATGGCTTCAAGAGAGAAGGGAGGGAGTGGAGAAAACCGGAGGAAAGGGGGAAAAAGGGGAATAGAGTGATGTGGAATCAGCTGCAGCTGGCTTTATCTGGATGCAAACACGCTGTAAAACTTGAAGAACAGTCAGTGTAATTCATCAACCAACTGCCTTAGTACATCACACCCCTGTACATTGTTCTTACCATCAGGTCAATGTACAGCAGGGCCTCTAGTTAATCTCCCTCACCCTTCCGTTCTCCCATTAATGATTGCTCTTTATCACGTACCACCCTGCTCCCAGGAGATGGTCGAGAGCAGCCCTCGGAGCTCAATATCTCTCCCTTGGTGAGGCAGCACCGAGCCAGTTTGGCACTTACACACAGTGACATGGTCGAGATTGGGTACTCGGAGTGAAGGGAGAGCCAGTCTGGGACCAGAATCTTTCAAAACTGCATCTCAGCATCCAAAAGCTCTAGGAGAACTATTCATTTCTTGCCTCCTTGATCACCCAAAACTCCAGCTTCCGATAAAGGCATAATAAAGACTTTTACACTAACAGAAGGCTCCTACACCCGCTCCATCCAACACATGAGCTCCCAAAGACACTCAGCATGCAACTCTCTGTACATCCTAAGGCAGGTCGGAGGCACAGGGAACGAGTAGCAAAAGTAAATGCTGGTCCCTTAGAGGCTGAGACAGGAGAAATTATTATAGGGAATAAGGAAATGGCAGAAATGTTAAACAGATATTTTGTATCTGTCTTCACAGTAGAAGACACAAAAAGCATACCAAAAATGGTGGGGAACCAAGGGTCTAATGAAGGTGAGGAACTTAACATAATTAATATCAGTAGAAAAAAAGTACTAGAGAAACTAATGGGACTAAAAGCCGACAAATCCCCTGGACCGGACGGCCAACATCCTAGGGTTCTAAAAGAGGTGGCTGAAGAGATAGTGGATGCATTGGTTTTGATCTTCCAAAATTCCCTAGATTCTAGAACGGTCCCAGAGGATTGGAAGGTCGCAAATGTAACACCGCCATTCAAGAAAGGAGGGAGAGAAAACAGGGAACTACAGGCCAGTTAGCCTGACATCAGTCGTCAGGAAAATGCTGGAATCCATTGTTAAGGACGTCAGATCAGAGCACTTAGAAAATCATAACATGATTAGGCAGAGACAACATGGTTTTATGAAAGGGAAATCGTGTTCGACAAATTTATTTGAGGATATAACTAGCAGGGTAGATAAAGGGGAACTTGTGGATGTAGTATATTTGGATTTCCAAAAGGCATGCAAGGGCAGCACGGTGGCATAGTGGTTAGCACTGTTGCCTCACAGCGCCAGGGACCCGGGTTCGAATCTGGCCTCGGGTGACTGTCTGTGTGGAGTTTGCACATTCTCCCCGTGTTTGCGTGGGTTTTCTCCGGGTGCTCCGGTTTCCTCCCACAGTCCAAAGATGTGCGGGTTAGGTTGATTGGCTATGATAAAATTGACGTTTAGTGTTAGGGGGATTAAATACGTGGGGTTATGGGGAATAGGGTGGGATATGTGTTGGTGTAGGGGTTACGGGGATCGGGTGGGATATGTGTCGGTGCAGGCTCGATGGGCCGAAATGGCCTCTATCTGCACTGTGGGGTTTCTGTGATCCTGTGATTCTGTGATAAGGTGCCACATAAAAGGTTATTTGACAAGATTAGGGCTCATAGGGTTGGGGGTAATTATACAGTAGTAGCATGGATAGAGGATTGGTTAACGGACAGAAAACAGAGAGCAGGGATAAACGGATCTTTTTCAGGTTGGCAGGCTGTAACTAGTGGGGTGCCGCAAGGATCAGTGTTGGGGCCTCAGCTATTTACAATCTATATTAATGGCCTAGATGAAGGGACCGAGTGTAATCTATCCAAGTTTGCCGACGATACAAAGCTAAGTGGGACAGTAAGCTGTGAGGAGAACACAAAGTCTGCAAAGGGATATAGATAGACTCTGAGTGGCCAGGAAGGTGGCAGATGGAATATAATGTAGGGAAATGTGAGGTAATTCACTTTGGTAGGAAAAATAGAAAAACAGAATATTTTTTAAATGGTGAGAAACTTTCAAATGTTAGTGTGTAGAGAGATTTGGGTGTCCTCATGCAAGAAACACAGAAAACTAGCATGCAGGTACAGCAAGCAATAAGGAAGGCAAATGGCATGTTGGCCTTTATTGCAAGGAGGTTGTAAGGAAGTCTTGCTCCAATTGTACAGGGCCTTGGTGAGGCCACACCTGGAGTACTGTGCACAGTTTTGGTCTCCTTATCTAAGGAAGGATATACTTGCCTTGGAGGCGGTGCAACGAAGGTTCACTCGATTGATTCCTAGGATGAGAGGGCTGTCCTATGATGAGAGATTGTGTAGAATGGGCCGATACTCTCTGGAGTTTAGAAGAATGAGAGGTGATCTCATTGAAACATACAAGATTCTGAAGGGGATTGACAGGGTAGATGCTGAGAGGTTGTTTCCCCTGGCTGGAGTGTCTAGAACTAAGGGGGCATCGTCTCAGGATAAGGAGACGACCATTTAAGACTGAGATGAGGAGGAATTTCTTCACTCAGAAGGTTGTGAATCTTTGGAATTCTCTACCCCAGAGGGCTGTGGAGGCTCAGTCGTTGAGTATATTTAAGGCTGAGATCGATAGATTTTTGGACTCTAGGGGAATCAAGGGATATGGAGATTGGGCAAGAAAGTGGAGTTGAGGTCAATGATCAGCCATAATCTTTTTGAATGGCGGAGCAGGCTCGAGGGGCCGCATGGCCTACTCCTGCTCCCATTTCTAATGTTATGTTCCTGCTGACACCCCCCAGGTCAGAGGCACCGGAAATGGGTTCCTCCTCCTGCTGACCCCCACAACCCCCAGTCGGAGGCATGGGGAACGAGCTCCTCCTCCTACTGACCCCCAGGGCTAGCAAGGCACGACAGCAAAAAAACATGGAGCACAGTGCTCAGAGATCTGCACCTTCACTAGAGCCCTGCTCTCCAGGAATCCCAACGAAATAGCAACAAAAAGTGCCTCAGCAGCCTGTCCAGCATCTGGCTGAGTTTTAATCCCTTCAATTCTGATCAGAACAGTCCAGGCCCTGGCTCATACCAGGGTTCATCTCTGGATTAAATACTGCTCTTACTGTAGAACTAAGGTGTTTTCACTCGATAACAAATCCACTCTTTTAAAGCGTATTGTGTAACCAGGTGACAGAAGAGTGGATTGGGTCTGTTTATTTTGTACACACTGATGGATCGTGTATAAGGAGAGATGTGCCTCGAGTTTCAAGGACTCACACCTGTGCCCTGCATTTACAGTGTAGGGAGCACAATATCCGCAATAAACCCATTACACAGAGTGAGCGCAGCACAGCTCTCAGCAGCTCCTCTATCAGCTGTACATTGAAGGGTACCTGGACATGAGGTGCCTGCCACTGTGAGGAATGATGAGGTGTAAAGATACAATAAGCCTCTGCTCCTCCAACTCACGGACCCCACTGATACCCCGCCAGGCTTGGAGCACGCTACAAATCGCTTGCAGGAAAAACTGCTGCATTAACGACATGCTGCTCAGATGGTGCTGGCAGTGTGCAAACAACTGATTAACTATTAACACCTCACATCTCCAGTGACTGGAAGTTTTAAGCTCGTCACAGATGAAAGCTGAAAGCTTTCATTTTCCAAAAAAATGTTGACTTCGATTTGAAGTTTTTTCTATATAGCTCTGGCTGGGTACAGTTCCACAGGCACTAGCAGCCCACAAAGCCCCATTCACCCGGCAGTCTCCATTTCTGAGCACAGACAGCGGGTGTTCACAGGATGTTAAACTGTGGAAAGCAGAACAGAGTATAATCATGTCTTTACCAGCTACCCACACGCACATTTTCCATAAGAAGTCACTAGATAGAGAGAGAGATATAGAGAGACAGTCAAACAGAATGGAGAGACACACGCATACAAATGGAGAGAGCAAGAGACAAAGAGAGAGACGCACACCGATGGAGAGAGAGACAGAGACATACACAGATAGAGAAAGGAGGGAGAAAGACAGACATAGAGATAAAGAAATAAATGGAGATAGGGAGAGAGATTTAGAGACAGACACAGGTAAAGGAGATAGAGGTACACGTACACACACCATTCAGCCCAACTGGTCTATGCCAGTGTTTATGCTCCACACAAGCTTCTTCCCACCCCTCTTCATCTCACCCTATCAGCATATCCTTCTATTCCTTTCACCCTCATGTGTTTATCTAGCTTCCCCTTAAATGCTTTACATAGGATATACGGCACAGAAACAGGCCAAACTAGTCCATGCCGGCATTTATGCCCCACTCGAGCCTCCTCCCGTCTTTCCTCATCTAAATCTATCAGCATAACCCTCGATTCCCTTCTCCCTCATATGCTTAACTAACCGCCCCTTAAATGCATCGATACTATTTGCTTCAACCACTCCCTTTGGTAGCGAGTTGCACATTCTCACCACTCTTTGGGTAAAGAAGTTCTTCTGAATTCCCTATTGGATTTCTTGGTGACCATCTTATATTGATGGCCTCTTGTTTTGGACACCCCACAAATGGAAACGTTTTCTCTGCGTCTATCCTATCAAACCCCTTCATAGCCTCAAAGAGATCACCCCTCAGCCTTCTCTTTCCTAGAGAAAAGAACCCCAGTCTGTTCAGTCTTTCTTGAGAAGTATATCCTCTCAGTTCTGGTATCATTCGTGAATCTTTTTTGCACCTTCTTGAATGCCTATTTATCCTTTTTATAAAATGGAGACCAGACACTTATTTTTTTCCAAGCAGTGTGTGGCCTCCCTATTCTTCCTACCAAATGGTGCCACCTCACACTTATCTATATTGAAATTCATTTGCCAATTACACACCCATTCTGTAAGTTTATTATGTCTTCCTGTATTTCGTCACAGTCCTCCTTTGTATTAACTGCACCCCCCAATTTAGTGTTATCCGCAAATTTTGAAATTGTACTTCGGATTCCTGAATCCAAATCATTAATGTAAATTGTGAACCGCCGTGGTCCCAGCACTGATCCATGTGGAACACCACATCCCACCTTCTGCTAGTTTGAGAGAGCCAGTGACCCCAATTTTAATCTAAACTGACAACGAAGCGTAAACAGGCATCCAACTCGAACCCACCCCGTTACAGGCACGCCACATATTGTATTTATACAGCCCCTGATCACATTCCAAATCACTTTACAACCAGAGTTACTTTTGAAGTGCAATCACTATGTAGACAAATGCAGCAGTCAATTTGGGCACTGTAAGGTCCCCCAAACAGCAGCTGAATCAGTAGCCAGATACTCTGGTTGGTTATGGCTGAGTGAAGAATGTTGGCCAGGACACCAGGGAACTCCCTGCTCTTTGAAGAGTGCCGTGGGATCTTTTACCTCCACCTGCACAGGCAGATGGAAGCTCAGTTTAACATCTCATCTGAAAGACAGCAATTCCAACACTGCAGTACCCCCTCAATACCGTGCTGAAATGACAGCCTCGGAGCCAGAAGCCGAGCTCATTTCACGCCCCTCTCCTCCCACCAAAAGCCCCTTGATGCGGAGGCCAACTGTAGTCCCCCAATTGGTGTCCCAGCTAAGACAGCACAGGCTGCGATCGATTCGGGGACCCTCTACTCTGTACAGGTCCGTGCAGCTCAGTAAAACTACTTATCCACAGCCATTCGGTGAGCTCAGTTTAGAATCACAGGGGGGGAAAATTGGGTATTGCCCATTTTGGGGTGCTAATATCGGCCGGGCGCAAAAGTTTCGCGCCCGGCGCTAATTATCGCCTCCAACTGCAAAGTTTGCCTCTATCGCCCCTGGAGAATGCTACTGAATCTCAGGCGATGTCAGTAACCATGGAAGCCAGACAGGCTGGCGCCGTCAAGTTCTTAAATCGAGGGGCCATCTTGCTGGCCAGCCACACCCTGCTCATTGCAGCCTGGAATCTCGGCCTGGAGAGACCTCGACAGCAATTGTGTTGGAAGCACTAATGGATAGGCCCAGGGAAAGAGCTCAGCGTTTAGGAACCTCAAAAGTGGTGCTGAGGGCCAAAACTCCTTCTGACAGCGTTAAATCTTTCCAGGTGTCTCTCTCCCTTTCAACCTGCGTGTACCAAAAATGTTGCCGACAACAAAAGGCAGGAAGCACCTGCCTTTAAATAGCGCCCCCTGCAGCCCCTTCCCAACTTGAAAATGTTCCCCTCTACCTGTCGTTCCTAGCAGCAGGCGCTAAGGCAGGTGGCGCGACCCCATTTCCGGTCCAGGGCGCTACTGGGGTGTTGCACGCTCGACTGATGTCACGATCTGCAGGCGCAGGAGATCGGGGCAGTCGTGTTTAGCACCGCCACAAAATGAATTTTGTGAGCGGCGCTAAAACCGCCGCGCTGGGACGCCAAGTTCCTAGCGCCCCATTAGCACCCCCCCCCCCTCTGGAGGCACGAACCCAACCAAATTTCCCCCCCATAGGATCTTACAGCACAGAAGGCGGCCATTCGGCACATCGTGCCTGTACCGGCTCTTTGAAAGAGCTGTCCAATTTAGTCTTGCACAATGTTCCTGCTAAGCTGCGCAGCGTTCTGGAGTTCCCGCTCAGGCCGCTCACTGGCTTTTCAATGTAAATAACCGCGCATGGGCGAAAAATTGAATAGGCCACGCAGCCAGTTAAAGGGCCGCGCACCAAAAAAAATTACAGGGAATATTCATTCCACACCCCAGCTTTACCCCATAACCCTGCAAATTAGTCCTCTTCAACTACATGTCCAATTGCCTTTTAAAGGTTCCTCTGGAATCTGCTTCCACCGCTCTTTCAGGTAGTGCGTTCCAGATCTTAACCCTTTGAAGAAATTTCTCTTAAATTCCCCTCTAGTTCTTTTGGCAATTATTTTAAATCTGTAACATCTGATTTTTCTTTTTGTCCTCGTTTTGTCCTGTGAGGAGTCATCCAGCTCCAGTCCAGCTTTCTTCCTCCTCAACAGAAAGGCTGAATTAAGTTCACACCTGTTAATTGCACCTCCCCCCCCCCCCCCGATCATGAGAGAGCGGAGCCCACACGGCAGCAGTGGGACAGGCAGCACCAGCCTTCCCTCCGCTCCCAACCAAACACCCTCAGTTCTGCCCACTGCTCAGAACAGAAACGCAGCCACGCCACACGCTTAAAGCTTCCACTCCCATTTTACAGACTGCACTGCACGGCTGCCCGAACCAATCCTAATGCTTCTTTGCCCAAGACATATCTTGAGATATCAGCCTATTCTCACTCGTCTGACGTATCAAATATAGCACAGTGTTAAATGGCATCTCTGATACGATGAGGCTGGGTTGGTGAAATGTGTAATAGCAGCACTAGATTGGACTGTGCAGAACTCAACAAGACCATTGAAATCCATCTGTATTTTATCTGTTAAACCCCCTACTTCCTTCTTTCGCCAAAAACTATCCACTGCCTCCTGAATTTCCTCACACAATCCACATATCCACCATTCTCTGGGCAGTAACTCTGAACAATTTGCCCTGTGGAAAGTGGACAGCCGTTCTACTTCAGTTAGTGACCACACTCTATCACACTCCCCGATCACACCCATTCTACTCCAGTGTTACGGAACTCGAGGACTGTGCTCACCCGCAGTTTGGGAGCTGGCCTTTGTCAGCGATCAGCATGAACTGTGAGCAAACGTGCACAGCTCTGGGCCACCTGTAACCTGAACTCCCCTGTGGCTCAGTGTGGACTTCCATTAAACCATACAAGCCAGGACGCTCCCAGGTTCCACCTCTGGCCTGGATTAGCCAATCTCAGCCAGATTGCAGATGGAGTATTACAATTGGGCTCAGTGACTCTGTGCCAGGGACTGGGAAAAAGGCAGGGCTCCCACACCGGATCAGTATCGAGGAATTCCTGATGGACGGTGGCGGGGCGGGGGCGGCAGGATTGCACCTGGCTGTGAGGCCAGCCACAGTTGAATATCCTGCCAACATTCACTATCAAGACTCGCACATGAACAATGGCAACAGCCACTTGGGTGAGGGCAACAGGTCCCTATGGAACTAAGATCCAGCAAAAGGCAGGTGAGGGGAAAATAACAAACTGAACTTCAAATATGAACACTGCTTTATGGAGGCTTCCAGTGAGGTACTGCAGTTTGATTATGTTTCTATAAACAGTGAGTTTCAGGTTTTCAATTAGTTTCAGTGCATAAATAAGGGTGTAAATGCTGCAACGCGAAAAGGCAGCCTGCTGTAGTGAGACAGTGCACGAGGGCGTGCCACTCCAGGCGGGCTATTTGACCCGTAAGCACAAAGTCACTGCAGACAGCAGCTGTGAGCGTTACACAACCCCAAGGTCAGCCAGATATTTCCTGTTGACTATTAAGAGATCTGTAAGCCAATAATGATAGGTTGCGTCTGGAAAGCCAAATTACCCACCCAGTCGGGACCCCAGAGTCAGCCAGAAGCTGGCAAAGCCATTTCCTCCAGAGCAGGGCCAAGCCAACAGCTGTGTGCCTGATGCCAACCCACCACAACAGCCTCAATTTAAGAAAGAAAGGAAGACTTGCATTTCTATAGCGCCTTTCATGACCAAATCCCTTTACAACCACTGCACTACCTTTAAAATGTAGTCACTGTTGTAACGTAGGAAACGCGGGAGCCAATTATGCACACAGCAAGATCCCACAAACAGCAATGAGATAAATGGCCAGATAATCTGTTGTTTAGTGATGTTGGTTGAGGAATAAATATTGGCCCCAGGACACCAGGGTGAACTCCCCTGCTCTTCCTCGAAATAGTGCAGTGGGATCTTTTACACCACCGGAGGGAACAGACGGGGCCTCAGTTTAACGTTTCATCCGAAAGACGGCACCACCGACAGTGCAGCGCTCCCTCTGTACTGCCCCTCCGACAGTGCAGCGCTCCCTCAGTACTGCACCACCGACAATGCAGCGCGCCCTCTGTACTGCCCCTCCGACAGTGCAGCGCTCCCTCAGTACTGCACCACCGACAGTGCAGCGCTCCCTCTGTACTGCCCCTCCGACAGTGCAGCGCTCCCTCAGTACTGCACCACCGACAGTGCAGCGCGCCCTCTGTACTGCCCCTCCGACAGTGCAGCGCTCCCTCAGTACTGCACCACCGACAGTGCAGCGCTCCCTCTGTACTGCACCACCGACAGTGCAGCGCTCCCTCAGTACTGCACCACCGACAGTGCAGCGCTCCCTCTGTACTGCACCACCGACAGTGCAGCGCTCCCTCTGTACTGCACCACCGACAGTGCAGCGCTCCCTCTGTACTGCCCCTCCGACAGTGCAGCGCTCCCTCAGTACTGCACCACCGACAGTGCAGCGCTCCCTCTGTACTGCACCACCGACAGTGCAGCGCGCTCTCTGTACTGACCCGCTGACAGTGCAGCGCTCCCGCTGTACTGCCCCTCCGACAGTGCAGCGCTCCCTCAGTACTGCCCCTCCGACAGTGCAGCGCTCCCTCTGTATTGCACCACCGACAGTGCAGCGCGCTCTCTGTACTGACCCGCTGACAGTGCAGCGCTCCCTCTGTACTGCACCACCGACAGTGCAGCGCTCCCTCAGTACTGCCCCTCCGACAGTGCAGCGCTCCCTCTGTATTGCACCACCGACAGTGCAGCGCTCCCTTAGTACTAGCCCTCCGACAGTGCGGCGCTCCCTCAGTACTAGCCCTCCGACAGTGCGACGATCCCTCACTGGAGGGTCAGCCTGGATTATGGTCTCAAACCTCTGGAGTGGGGCTTGAATCGACGACCCTCTGACTTACGAGGAGAGAATGCTACCTACTGAGTCACGGCTGACACTTGGTTTAATCAATACCCATTCTCGTGGCAGAGATCTCGTTCTTTTATACGGAGGTCTATCAAGTCAGGGGGTGTGAAAAACAGCATGGAGGGACTGCCATCCAATAGCTGTTACTCTGGGATAGACAGGTTGGTATTCTTGATCTCCACGCCCAATGTCATATTTTCACCTACTGTGAGATATTTGACTCGGTTAAAGCTCTGATGTAGCATCCAATAATGAGGCCCGTGCATTCCGCGAGTTCCAAGAACTGTGTGTCAGAAATCCCCTGATGCTGCATGAAACACTGTGTACAGTTTGTCTGCCTGGCTTTGTTGGGAAGAGATTTGGGAAGAGCACAGCTGGTGCTCGTGAATGCAAAGCAATCTGGAAGGTTGGTAAATGGACTGGGGGCTGGAGTGACCGTTCTGGTACGAGCCCAGGGTGGCTGTACTGTGCAACCTACTCGGACTGGTATACTTGCAATGTATATCGGAACACAAGGAAGGAAAAAGCTTTCAGCTCCTACAGTTTGCTCACTTGTTTAGTTCCTTGTGTAGGACCAACTCATCACTCCAGTACACCAGGGCCCAGGCCCCCACTCCTCGCTCTCCCACACTGGGGCCTGAGAACCCCCCCTGCCCTCCCACACACCAGGCTCTGGGCCCGCCCCCTACACCAGGGCCCAGCCCCCCCCACCCCCACACCAGGGCCCCCTGCTGCCCCCCTACACTGGGGCCTAGCCCTCCACTCCCCTCTCCCACACTGGGGCCCGGGACTCCCTGCCTCCCCCACACCCCCTCCTGAACTCTCCCACTCCGGGGCCGGGCCTCCCCCTGCCCTCTTGATTGAGGGAGCTGTCTATTCAATTTCTGAGTAGGTCATTGCACTCCATTCCAGCTTACGGTGGTCTTCAAGGTGTCAGCTAGAACAGCAGTTTGGGTTATCATTGTGCCCAGAGCCTCTGGGTTGGGGGGAAATCAGTCAAAGTTCCCGCCCCTGCTGGAAAGTGTGTGTGTGTGTAAATGTCACGCGAGGACAGAACACACTTGGCTGTGATGCCCACTACAGTCGAGTAACCTGTCAACACTCACCACTTAGGCTTATACATGACAACTGGTCTCGCGAAGCGGAGCACTGGAGGCTGCCAGTGCTCCTAGAACCGTGGCGGTTGCAGCTACTTTAGGAAGGAAGAAAGTTATGGGGGAAATGTAACAATAAACACACTGCATCTGATCAGCGCTCTTGGAACTGGACTGAGCTTAGTACAGTAAATAATCATGGAATTCCATTCGAACCAGCACTGCTCACCTGCTAAAGTGTAGTCCATGTCAAATCCAAAGCATTTAATCTTCTCCATCGCCAAACTGCGGTTAACAAAGACTCTGAAAAAGGAAAAACAAACTCACCATCGTTACCAGGGAAGCAAGAGAAAAAGGGCAGAGCAAGCGAGAGAAAAGGGGAAAGAGAGAGAGAAGAGGGAAAAAGAGAGCGAGAAAGAAAGGAGAGATTTGGCCACCTAATCATAGGGAAGATATTATTGTCCTCGAGAAGAGATGGAGGGGTAATAAAGATAATCCCAGATATCAGGAGCTTGTTACGAGGAGGTTACGGATGTCCGTTTTGTGTTCTTTCAAAAGGAGGAGACATGGATTTTCTACATAATGGAGAGTTGTAGGAAAATGCTGCCCAGGGAAATTATTGACTGTGAGGAAGGGGTCAAATCCCCAGCACACAAGTGAAAAATGAAGAGGTTCAGAGTAAAAAGGGCAGCCAGGCAGAGGTTTTCCACCGAAAGGGTCATTGGGAAGAGTTGTGACATATGTTGCCAAGGAAGTATGTTGGAGCAAACATATAAATGAGGTTGAAATATGAGTCTCTGGAGAGGGAGAATGAAGGGACAGTGAGAAGGAGTTGGAGGGGTTTGTGGGGACTACGTGCTTATGAAAGTCCAGGAAAGCAACAGGCGGCAGGAAGCGGCGAAGGTTGTGGAAGGATGATTATTCGATCTCCAAAGTGATGAAGCTGATTCGCTCCGACACCAGAATCTCCTCCAAGGCCACAAGCATCACTGGTGAAGCTTCCCACCTGGCCCATTACAATGAGCGCTCAACCATCAGCTTCCAGACTGCTGTGTGCTTCCTGCTGCCCGGGGAGCTGGCCAGGCGCGCCGTGTCGGAAGGGACCAAGTCTGTGATCAAGTACACCAGCTCCAAATGAAGCTCCACAAGTACTGACTAAAAGCTAGCAAATGAGTCGTGGAAGCAAACAGTACTGGTGAAGCTTCACGGCTGGTGTTCCATCGAATGTTGAAGTACAGCTGCAGCAACTCGCACATTCTTGGTCTTGGTCCTCCCCGAGCCAGCAGCCCTTGCGGCGCTGCTGATGTCATGGTCACGATCAGGCTGACCTTCTGTCCATATCTCTGATGTTGTAGAGGTCAGACCCTGATGTGGACCAAGACACACATCCTATTTGCTTTAGGTTGTCGGAAGACTATTTATATAATGTTGCTGATCTGGGAGCGTGACATATTTTCCTAACAAGCTGGAGTTATAGTAAAACCTGAAACTGAACTACCCGAGGAGTGTTTCAGCACATTTCAGTTGAGCTGACTCAGGCTGGAGGAGGTTTATGAAGGACATTTCAATTCAAGGTCAATATAAATCGCACTAATCTCCTGCTATGAAACAGAGTTTTCAGAGACTCCATTAACTGTCTCAGGCTCCTCAACTGTCGGATTTTCCCCACAACGCTCTCTTACGTGAAAGGCTTTTCAGACCTTGCATCCTGCATACTAAACACACCACACTGACACATACACGGCATGGATTGCCTTCTCTCCTGGTTCTACAGCTGCCCTCCAGTAGCGCACCTCAGCCACTCGTCCGGTATGAGCCCAGACTGTGAGTACCACTGGCAAGCCCAAACCTATCCTCACCCAACAGCCACACACACGCACGCATGGATTGTGATCAGGAGCAAGTAACCTCATCAAATTGTAGATCCCCAACCACTCCCACCCCTGCTAACTGAAATTAGCTAACAGTGGAGCCAAGAGTGGAGTGTGGCCCCTTCTAGTCTGAGGGTCGCCAGGCAATGCCTGTAATTAGAGGAATGGTGCACCTGTATTTATCCCAGACCGGTTTGACCCACATCAGACATGTGACTGGGAGATTTCATTCTTCTGAATTTTTTAAAATTCAGTCATGGGATGTGGGCGCTGCTGACAAGGCCAGCATTTATTGCCCATCCCTAATTGCCCTCGAGAAGGTAGTGGGGAGCCACCTTCTTGACAACTGAGTGGCTTGCTGGGCCATTTCAGAGGGCAGTTAAGAGTCAACCACATTTGCTGTGGGTCTGGAGTCACATATAGGCCAGACCGGGTAAAAGACATTAGTGAACCAGATGGGTTTTTACAACAATCAGGTAGTTACAAGGTCACCATTACTGATTTAATTTAACTGAATTTAAATTCCCAGGTGCTGTGGTGGGATTTGAACTCTTGTCTCCGGATCATTTAGTCCAGGCCTCGGGAATACTGGTCCAGTCACATCATCACTGCTACCATTCCCTTAATTCTGTCCTCACCTGGTAGACTCAGCATCATAAAGGCCAAATCCAATTGGATTTGTGAGCCGGTTCTATAACCAAATTCACAGAAGGGATGTATAACGGAGTAGGCTTGAGGCCGTATGGCCTGCTCCTGCTCCTATTTCTGATGTTATACACAAATCCCCAGGAACCATTTGCTAATTTAAGTTCAGATTAAGGTCAAAAACAGTTTGTTCCAACGGGTGTTTGGCTGTACAGGAGAGGATTAATCAGACTGCACTTCCAGTCGCAAACACCACACACAACTCACACTTCTATTCAAACCGGCAGAGCTTTTCAGATCCCTGGGAAAGGCTGCACATTCTTCAATAAAAATACTGAATAATGGACACAACAGGGAGGTATTTCACAAAGAAGTTTGCCGATCCCAGCCAGGGCTGCAGTAGCAGTGTTACAATTGGTCCCATCCATGGGGTAGAGAGGAAAGATTGCTATCCAGTGATCCCCAGTAAGTGTGAGAGCACGTTGGAAAGAGGACTGGATCAGGCTGGGCTATGCCATCCTCCACAATCGAGTACCGTGCTGACAGTGTCCAGACTACCATAGGGCTTTCAGCAACATTCCACCATATCCCAGTCAGACTCAGCGCCTTTGGGGGGAGAACGATGGGCGAAAACAACAACAGTGCATTTTCATACATTCCAAGCTCTCTCCCTCCCACGTCACACGTAGTCTCTTGATGGAACTGACTAACCCTGGAACCAAATTCTTTTCCTTTGCAGACATAGGTTTAAGCCGGTTCAATCACAGCAAAATAACCATCAGATTCTGTTAGCTGGTCGGGTATATCCGAGATACCTGAGCGTTTGTACAAGAGAGGATAGTGTACCGAGTGTAATCAGTTACTTTACTCCAGATCACGCTCTAGGTCCAAGCTCATTTTTTTCTGCTTGTTTAGCAGCTTCGATACTTGCACTGGAGAAACTAATCAACGGCCACTGGATTCTGATGAGCCGTTTCTTCTCACACAGTGTCGACTGATGCGAGCTGAATGGTGCAAAGTTCTACTAAATGCAGCCTTGAGCATCCAACTGTTGCTGGTCTTACTGCCCACATACCGCCGCGATCACCCACTGCCCACATACCGCCGATCACCCACTGCCCACATACCGCCGATCACCCACTGCCCACATACCGCCGATCACCCACTGCCCACATACCGCCAATCACCCACTGCCCACATACCGCCGCGATCACCCACTGCCCACATACCGCCAATCACCCACTGCCCACATACCACCGCGATCACCCACTGCCCACATACCGCCGATCACCCACTGCCCACATACCGCCGATCACCCACTGCCCACATACCGCCGATCACCCACTGCCCACATACCGCCGATCACCCACTGCCCACATACCGCCGATCACCCACTGCCCACACACCGCCGATCACCCACTGCCCACATACCGCCGATCACCCACTGCCCACATACCGCCGATCACCCACTGCCCACATACCGCCGATCACCCACTGCCCACATACCGCCGATCACCCACTGCCCACATACCACCGATCACCCACTGCCCACATACCGCCGATCACCCACTGCCCACATACCGATCACCCACTGCCCACATACCGCCGATCACCCACTGCCCACATACCGCCGATCACCCACTGCCCACATACCGCCGATCACCCACTGCCCACATACCGCCGATCACCCACTGCCCACATACCGCCGATCACCCACTGCCCACATACCGCCGCTCACCCACTGCCCACATACCGTCGCGATCACCCACTGCCCACATACCGCCGCAATCACCCACTGCCCACATACCGCCGCGATCACCCACTGCCCAAATAACCCCACGGTCACCCGTTGCAATACTCGGACCCAGCCGCCTGTATTGTTAATTTTCTGTACTCGGATATATTTAATGATGCTTGGTCTGGCTTGAACCATTAATCATGTCTAACTGGTCTCTGTGAGCCAATCCCCCAGCCCTAGATATCGGGATAAGCTTCCCTAAGACCCCATGCCTTTGTCAGCCACCCGTACCTCCCCACACACACAAACCCCAACGCCTCGTCCCTCCGGGTGGGCCTCTCTCTGCTACATACCGGTGGTAGGCCTCACGTCGGTATTTCTTCATGGTACTGCTATCCATGGTCCCAGAAAGGTCAGCATTGAGTTTCTCACTCCACGAAGACATGTTTGCTTCAGTAATCTGAAGAGAAAGAGAGAGCGAGAAAACGTCATTCCACGGCAGAAGTACCGTCGCAAATCACTGATCAAACAACCTCGAAGAGAACTCAAGGCTGGAACTGGATTGGAGAAAGTAATCGTTGTGCAATATTTATAAAGATTAGTCCAATAACAAAGGTCCTTATAGCACAAACTCCCCCATTTCCGCTTTACTGATAAGAGCAAGGGCAGCGTCCCCTGCACTCTGATCATTTTCCAGATACTGTATCAGTAAGATTAACAGTCACACACATCACATTAGTCAGCCACTGTGGGCACGGTTGCTTGTTTCTGATGCGTGTTTACAAGGACAGAAACTGTTTGGAGAACCTGCCTCAAGCAGCGAGGCTGTTCCTTTAGTGGAGAGCAGTTCTGGTCACCAAGAGCCGGAGCACAGGACACTTAAACATTCAACTGTCGCTAACAGGACAAATTTATCGCCAAACCCAGCACGTTGGCTGCTGGCATTTTGGCTGCATCATCCATTGGATGTGGAGTGAGACAGAGGGAGCAGCATAGCTGAAGGAAGGAATCTGCAGACTATTGGAGGAGCTGGATCGAACTCGGTGAGGCTCTCCAGGCAGGTAACTGCTGATCTGTGTCAAATGAGAAGATAACTCCTGTGGCTCACTGCTCTGCCTCTGACTAAGGCAACAGCTGCTCTGAAATCTTATCATCACTGGCTTATTCCAATCAACTGATGAGGCCAAGCCAGAGTACAGTGTGCGAGATGTGACCGCTGTACAACACCAGAGGTCACAGGCTCATCCATTCCCAGACAGAGTAACAGTTACAGACAGCAACAATTCCATTCAGTTACGGCCTTCTCCAAGGTTTTGGGTACCATCCATTGCGCACGAGCACACACACTTCCATTCAATCATTGTGCAAGAGGTCTGCGATGCACAACGAGGGACCAAGCACGTGAGCTGGACAGAGCAAGCTAAACATCAACAGCCGGACAGAGAGCGCTAAACTCCATGACCAGATGGACAGAGTGCGCTAAACTCCATGACCAGATGGACAGAGTGCGCTAAACTCCGTGACCAGATGGACAGAGAGCGCTAAACTCCATGACCAGATGGGCAGAGTGCGCTAAACTCCGTGACCAGATGGACAGAGTGCGCTAAACTCCGTGACCAGATGGACAGAGTGCGCTAAACTCCGTGACCAGATGGGCAGAGTGCGCTAAACTCCGTGACCAGATGGACAGAGTGCACTAAACTCCGTGACCAGATGGACAGAGTGCGCTAAACTCCGTGACCAGATGGACAGAGCGCACTAAACTCCGTGACCAGATGGACAGAGTGCGCTAAACTCCGTGACCAGATGGACAGAGCGCGCTAAACTCCGTGACCAGATGGACAGAGTGCACTAAACTCCGTGACCAGATGGACAGAGTGCACTAAACTCCGTGACCAGATGGACAGAGTGCGCTAAACTCCGTGACCAGATGGGCAGAGTGCGCTAAACTCCGTGACCAGATGGGCAGAGTGCGCTAAACTCCGTGACCAGATGGGCAGAGTGCGCTAAACTCCGTGACCAGATGGGCAGAGTGCGCTAAACTCCGTGACCAGATGGACAGAGTGCGCTAAACTCCGTGACCAGATGGGCAGAGTGCACTAAACTCCATGACCAGATGGGCAGAGTGCGCTAAACTCCGTGACCAGATGGACAGAGTGCGCTAAACTCCGTGACCAGATGGACAGAGTGCGCTAAACTCCGTGACCAGATGGACAGAGTGCACTAAACTCCGTGACCAGATGGACAGAGTGCACTAAACTCCGTGACCAGATGGACAGAGTGCGCTAAACTCCGTGACCAGATGGACAGAGTGCGCTAAACTCCGTGACCAGATGGACAGAGTGCACTAAACTCCGTGACCAGATGGACAGAGAGCGCTAAACTCCGTGACCAGATGGACAGAGTGCACTAAACTCCGTGACCAGATGGACAGAGTGCACTAAACTCCGTGACCAGATGGACAGAGCGCACTAAACTCCGTGACCAGATGGACAGAGTGCACTAAACTCCGTGACCAGATGGTGCCAGAGTGTGCTAAACTCCGTGACCAGATGGGCAGAGTGCGCTAAACTCCATGACCAGATGGGCAGAGTGCGCTAAACTCCATGACCAGATGGACAGAGTGCGCTAAACTCCGTGACCAGATGGACAGAGTGCGCTAAACTCCGTGACCAGATGGACAGAGTGCACTAAACTCCGTGACCAGATGGTGCCAGAGTGCGCTAAACTCCGTGACCAGATGGACAGAGTGCACTAAACTCCGTGACCAGATGGTGCCAGAGTGTGCTAAACTCCGTGACCAGATGGACAGAGAGCTGCAGCATTCCAAAGCACTTGGCGTTTTCATTGCACAAACAATTTCTTGGTTAAAGACCCAAGTTGCCAATGTCCAGAAATTCATGCCCAGTGTCACGGCTCTGACCATTTACAAGTTAGTTGCTGACCCCCTTCACAGGCACAGGAGGACCTGAAACTAGCAGGGCAAGTATGCACCAGCCGACTGCAGCCGCTCAGCAATTACAGACAGTAACTAACAGGTGTATTTTAGAAATATCGAGGGGTTTCGCACGGTGTAATGTTCATTGTCTATAAAGAGAAAGTGTGAATTTATACAGTCAGATCACGTCTCAGAGACCCTCCAAAGCATTCACATGAATCACTTTGAAGTTTAATCACAAGCGGTAAATAGACAAACTTGGCAGCCAAATTGCACACAGCAACATGGTACAGGTAGATGAATAACCAGGTAATCATATTTTGGTGATGATTGAGGGAGGAGTGTTGGCCAGGACACCAGGAGACCTCCCTGTTCAATTGTGCCCTGGATTTTCAACATCCACTAGAACAAGCGGTTGGGGACTCCATTTAAAATCTGTATTTGCTCAGTACTGGACTGATATAGATCAAATGCTCAAGTCTTGGGGTAAGTTTGAATGGAACAACCTTCTGACTCAGCTGTGAATGCAACCAACTCACACACAGCCGTTGGGTATCAGGTCAGTGCCAGCATTTAACATTGCTTTTTGGCCAGGACACTGGGGGGATTCCCTGCTCATCCTCAGATAGTGCCACTGGATCTTGAACATCCACGGGAGCAGGTCGACAGGGCCTTGGTCTAGTGTCTTATCTGGAGGAACAGTAGCTCCTCATGACTGCCCGCGTGTGTTTCCCGAAGCCTTGTATCAGGACTTGAACTCTCAACCTTCCGACTCAGAGGCGAGAGGCCAAACTGTCACTTGTATAATGAGAGATATCGTCGCACAATGAAAAGCCGTATCTGACCTGCTCCTCATCCGTGAGCATCAACACCTGAAGCAACTCGCACAACATGATCCGCAATTACTAATATCCAGAATGCATTTACAAGTCTCCCAGTGCATCAAATATCAGCTTCTCATCAAACATGGGTTCCAATGTACTCACTCATGTTACCAGCTCCTATTAATCTGTCAACAGAGCTTCCCCCTCCAAGATACATGGTTTCCACATCGCAACAGATCCTTCACTCAACAAAAGCATGGAAGGAAAGTTGAATGAAAAGTCTCAGGCCTGCTGGGGTTAAGCACACTGTTCCGCCCTGCCTTCAGGCTCCCTCACAGCCCACTGAAGAGTATTTACCTGCTCCCGTCGCAGGACCTCGGCACAAGCCTTTGTAGAGGCAGGTTGATGATTGCAGGCGCTGGCACCGCTAAAACTTCACCTCACCCGAGTATTGCATCACTGTGCCTTAAGTGAAGGTGAACGTGGTCAATTAATGCACTAGGAGAGGCGGAAATAGCAGTGATACACAAACCAGGAGAGAGGGAAATAGCAGTGACATTCAAACCGGGAGAGAGGGAAATAGCAGTGATACTCAAACCGGGAGAGAGGGAAATAGCAGTGATACTCAAACCAGGAGAGAGGGAAATAGCAGTGATACTCAAACCGGGAGAGAGGGAAATAGCAGTGATACTCAAACCGGGAGAGAGGGAAATAGCAGTGATACTCAAACCGGGAGAGAGGGAAATAGCAGTGATACTCAAACCAGGAGAGAGGGAAATAGCAGTGATACTCAAACCAGGAGAGAGGGAAATAGCAGTGATACTCAAACCGAGAGAGAGGGAAATAGCAGTGATACTCAAACCGGGAGAGAGGGAAATAGCAGTGACAATCAAACCGGGAGAGAGGGAAATAGCAGTGATACTCAAACCGGGAGAGAGGGAAATAGCAGTGATACTCAAACCGGGAGAGAGGGAAATAGCAGTGACAATCAAACCGGGAGAGAGGGAAATAGCAGTGATACTCAAACCGGGAGAGAGGGAAATAGCAGTGATACTCAAACCGGGAGAGAGGGAAATAGCAGTGATACTCAAACCGGGAGAGGGAAATAGCAGTGATACTCAAACCGGGAGAGAGGGAAATAGCAGTGATACTCAAACCAGGAGAGAGGGAAATAGCAGTGATACTCAAACCGGGAGAGGGAAATAGCAGTGATACTCAAACCAGGAGAGAGGGAAATAGCAGTGATACTCAAACCAGGAGAGAGGGAAATAGCAGTGATACTCAAACCAGGAGAGAGGGAAATAGCAGTGATACTCAAACCGGGAGAGAGGGAAATAGCAGTGATACTCAAACCGGGAGAGAGGGAAATAGCAGTGATACTCAAACCAGGAGAGAGGGAAATAGCAGTGATACTCAAACCAGGAGAGAGGGAAATAGCAGTGACAATCAAACCGGGAGAGAGGGAAATAGCAGTGATACTCAAACCGGGAGAGAGGGAAATAGCAGTGATACTCAAACCGGGAGAGAGGGAAATAGCAGTGACAATCAAACCGGGAGAGAGGGAAATAGCAGTGACATTCAAACCGGGAGAGAGGGAAATAGCAGTGATACTCAAACCGGGAGAGAGGGAAATAGCAGTGATACTCAAACCGGGAGAGAGGGAAATAGCAGTGATACTCAAACCGGGAGAGAGGGAAATAGCAGTGACAATCAAACCGGGAGAGAGGGAAATAGCAGTGATACTCAAACCGGGAGAGAGGGAAATAGCAGTGATACTCAAACCGGGAGAGAGGGAAATAGCAGTGACAATCAAACCGGGAGAGAGGGAAATAGCAGTGATACTCAAACCGGGAGAGAGGGAAATAGCAGTGATACTCAAACCGGGAGAGGGAAATAGCAGTGATACTCAAACCGGGAGAGAGGGAAATAGCAGTGATACTCAAACCGGGAGAGGGAAATAGCAGTGATACTCAAACCAGGAGAGAGGGAAATAGCAGTGATACTCAAACCAGGAGAGAGGGAAATAGCAGTGATACTCAAACCGGGAGAGAGGGAAATAGCAGTGATACTCAAACCAGGAGAGAGGGAAATAGCAGTGATACTCAAACCGGGAGAGAGGGAAATAGCAGTGATACTCAAACCGGGAGAGGGGGAAATAGCAGTGATACTCAAACCGGGAGAGGGAAATAGCAGTGATACTCAAACCAGGAGAGAGGGAAATAGCAGTGATACTCAAACCGGGAGAGAGGGAAATAGCAGTGATACTCAAACCGGGAGAGAGGGAAATAGCAGTGATACTCAAACCGGGAGAGAGGGAAATAGCAGTGATACTCAAACCGGGAGAGAGGGAAATAGCAGTGATACTCAAACCAGGAGAGAGGGAAATAGCAGTGACATTCAAACCGGGAGAGAGGGAAATAGCAGTGATACTCAAACCGGGAGAGGGAAATAGCAGTGATACTCAAACCGGGAGAGAGGGAAATAGCAGTGATACTCAAACCGGGAGAGAGGGAAATAGCAGTGATACTCAAACCGGGAGAGAGGGAAATAGCAGTGATACTCAAACCGGGAGAGAGGGAAATAGCAGTGATACTCAAACCAGGAGAGAGGGAAATAGCAGTGATACTCAAACCGGGAGAGAGGGAAATAGCAGTGATACTCAAACCAGGAGAGAGGGAAATAGCAGTGATACTCAAACCAGGAGAGAGGGAAATAGCAGTGATACTCAAACCAGGAGAGAGGGAAATAGCAGTGATACTCAAACCAGGAGAGAGGGAAATAGCATTGATACTCAAACCGGGAGAGAGGGAAATAGCAGTGATACTCAAACCGGGAGAGAGGGAAATAGCAGTGATACTCAAACCAGGAGAGAGGGAAATAGCAGCAACAATCAAACCGGGAGAGAGGGAAATAGCAGTGACATTCAAACCGGGAGAGAGGGAAATAGCAGTGATACTCAAACCGGGAGAGAGGGAAATAGCAGTGATACTCAAACCGGGAGAGAGGGAAATAGCAGTGATACTCAAACCGGGAGAGAGGGAAATAGCAGTGATACTCAAACCAGGAGAGAGGGAAATAGCAGTGATACTCAAACCGGGAGAGAGGGAAATAGCAGTGATACTCAAACCAGGAGAGAGGGAAATAGCAGTGATACTCAAACCAGGAGAGAGGGAAATAGCAGTGATACTCAAACCAGGAGAGAGGGAAATAGCAGTGATACTCAAACCAGGAGAGAGGGAAATAGCATTGATACTCAAACCGGGAGAGAGGGAAATAGCAGTGATACTCAAACCGGGAGAGAGGGAAATAGCAGTGATACTCAAACCAGGAGAGAGGGAAATAGCAGCAACAATCAAACCGGGAGAGAGGGAAATAGCAGTGACATTCAAACCGGGAGAGAGGGAAATAGCAGTGATACTCAAACCGGGAGAGAGGGAAATAGCAGTGATACTCAAACCGGGAGAGAGGGAAATAGCAGTGATACTCAAACCGGGAGAGAGGGAAATAGCAGTGATACTCAAACCGGGAGAGAGGGAAATAGCAGTGATACTCAAACCGGGAGAGAGGGAAATAGCAGTGATACTCAAACCGGGAGAGAGGGAAATAGCAGTGATACTCAAACCGGGAGAGAGGGAAATAGCAGTGATACTCAAACCGGGAGAGAGGGAAATAGCAGTGATACTCAAACCGGGAGAGAGGGAAATAGCAGTGATACTCAAACCGGGAGAGAGGGAAATAGCAGTGATACTCAAACCGGGAGAGAGGGAAATAGCAGTGATACTCAAACTGGGAGAGAGGGAAATAGCAGTGATACTCAAACCGGGAGAGAGGGAAATAGCAGTGACATTCAAACCAGGAGAGAGGGAAAGAGCAGTGATACTCAAACCGGGAGAGAGGGAAATAGCAGTGATACTCAAACCGGGAGAGGGGGAAATAGCAGTGATATTCAAACCAGGAGAGAGGGAAATAGCAGTGATACTCAAACCGGGAGAGAGGGAAATAGCAGTGACAATCAAACCAGGAGAGAGGGAAATAGCAGTGACAATCAAACCAGGAGAGAGGGAAATAGCAGTGATACTCAAACCGGGAGAGGGGGAAATAGCAGTGATACTCAAACCGGGAGAGAGGGAAATAGCAGTGATACTCAAACCGGGAGAGAGGGAAATAGCAGTGATACTCAAACCGGGAGAGAGGGAAATAGCAGTGATACTCAAACCGGGAGAGAGGGAAATAGCAGTGATACTCAAACCGGGAGAGAGGGAAATAGCAGTGATACTCAAACCGGGAGAGAGGGAAATAGCAGTGATACTCAAACCAGGAGAGGGGGAAATAGCAGTGATACGCAAACTGGGAGAGAGGGAAATAGCAGTGATACTCAAACCGGGAGAGAGGGAAATAGCAGTGATACTCAAACCGGGAGAGAGGGAAATAGCAGTGACATTCAAACCAGGAGAGAGGGAAAGAGCAGTGATACTCAAACCGGGAGAGGGGGAAATAGCAGTGATATTCAAACCAGGAGAGAGGGAAATAGCAGTGATACTCAAACCGGGAGAGGGGGAAATAGCAGTGATACTCAAACCGGGAGAGAGGGAAATAGCAGTGATACTCAAACCGGGAGAGAGGGAAATAGCAGTGACATTCAAACCAGGAGAGAGGGAAAGAGCAGTGATACTCAAACCGGGAGAGAGGGAAATAGCAGTGACATTCAAACCAGGAGAGAGGGAAAGAGCAGTGATACTCAAACCGGGAGAGGGGGAAATAGCAGTGATATTCAAACCAGGAGAGAGGGAAATAGCAGTGATACTCAAACCAGGAGAGAGGGAAATAGCAGTGATACTCAAACCGGGAGAGAGGGAAATAGCAGTGACAATCAAACCGGGAGAGAGGGAAATAGCAGTGATACTCAAACCGGGAGAGGGGGAAATAGCAGTGATACTCAAACCGGGAGAGAGGGAAATAGCAGTGACAATCAAACCAGGAGAGAGGGAAATAGCAGTGACAATCAAACCAGGAGAGAGGGAAATAGCAGTGATACTCAAACCGGGAGAGGGGGAAATAGCAGTGATACTCAAACCGGGAGAGAGGGAAATAGCAGTGATACTCAAACCAGGAGAGAGGGAAATAGCAGTGATACTCAAACCGGGAGAGAGGGAAATAGCAGCGATACTCAAACCGGGAGAGAGGGAAATAGCAGTGACAATCAAACCGGGAGAGAGGGAAATAGCAGTGATACTCAAACCGGGAGAGAGGGAAATAGCAGTGATACTCAAACCGGGAGAGGGGGAAATAGCAGTGATACTCAAACCGGGAGAGAGGGAAATAGCAGCGATACTCAAACCAGGAGAGAGGGAAATAGCAGTGATACTCAAACCAGGAGAGAGGGAAATAGCAGTGATACTCAAACCGGGAGAGGGAAATAGCAGTGATACTCAAACCGGGAGAGAGGGAAATAGCAGTAACAATCAAACCAGGAGAGAGGGAAATAGCAGTGATACTCAAACCGGGAGAGGGAAATAGCAGTGATACTCAAACCGGGAGAGAGGGAAATAGCAGTAACAATCAAACCAGGAGAGAGGGAAATAGCAGTGATACTCAAACCGGGAGAGAGGGAAATAGCAGTGATACTCAAACCGGGAGAGAGGGAAATAGCAGTGATACTCAAACCAGGAGAGAGGGAAATAGCAGTGATACTCAAACCGGGAGAGAGGGAAATAGCAGTGATACTCAAACCGGGAGAGAGGGAAATAGCAGTGATACTCAAACCGGGAGAGAGGGAAATAGCAGTGATACTCAAACCGGGAGAGAGGGAAATAGCAGTGATACTCAAACCAGGAGAGAGGGAAATAGCAGTGATACTCAAACCGGGAGAGAGGGAAATAGCAGTGATACTCAAACCGGGAGAGAGGGAAATAGCAGTGACACTCAAACCAGGAGAGAGGGAAATAGCAGTGATACTCAAACCGGGAGAGAGGGAAATAGCAGTGATACTCAAACCGGGAGAGAGGGAAATAGCAGTGATACTCAAACCGGGAGAGAGGGAAATAGCAGTGACAATCAAACCAGGAGAGAGGGAAATAGCAGTGATACTCAAACCGGGAGAGAGGGAAATAGCAGTGATACTCAAACCGGGAGAGAGGGAAATAGCAGTGATACTCAAACCGGGAGAGAGGGAAATAGCAGTGATACTCAAACCGGGAGAGAGGGAAATAGCAGTGACAATCAAACCGGGAGAGAGGGAAATAGCAGTGATACTCAAACCAGGAGAGAGGGAAATAGCAGTGATACTCAAACCGGGAGAGAGGGAAATAGCAGTGATACTCAAACCAGGAGAGAGGGAAATAGCAGTGATACTCAAACCGGGAGAGAGGGAAATAGCAGTGATACTCAAACCGGGAGAGGGAAATAGCAGTGATACTCAAACCGGGAGAGAGGGAAATAGCAGTGATACTCAAACCGGGAGAGAGGGAAATAGCAGTGATACTCAAACCGGGAGAGGGAAATAGCAGTGATACTCAAACCGGGAGAGGGAAATAGCAGTGATACTCAAACCGGGAGAGAGGGAAATAGCAGTGACAATCAAACCGGGAGAGAGGGAAATAGCAGTGATACTCAAACCGGGAGAGAGGGAAATAGCAGTGATACTCAAACCGGGAGAGAGGGAAATAGCAGTGATACTCAAACCGGGAGAGAGGGAAATAGCAGTGATACTCAAACCGGGAGAGAGGGAAATAGCAGTGATACTCAAACCAGGAGAGAGGGAAATAGCAGCGATACTCAAACCGGGAGAGGGGGAAATAGCAGTGATACTCAAACCGGGAGAGAGGGAAATAGCAGTGATACTCAAACCGGGAGAGGGGGAAATAGCAGTGATACTCAAACCGGGAGAGAGGGAAATAGCAGTGATACTCAAACCGGGAGAGAGGGAAATAGCAGTGATACTCAAACCAGGAGAGGGAAATAGCAGTGACATTCAAACCAGGAGAGAGGGAAATAGCAGTGATACTCAAACCGGGAGAGAGGGAAATAGCAGTGATACTCAAACCGGGAGAGAGGGAAATAGCAGTGACAATCAAACCGGGAGAGGGGGAAATAGCAGTGATACTCAAACCGGGAGAGAGGGAAATAGCAGTGACAATCAAACCGGGAGAGAGGGAAATAGCAGTGATACTCAAACCAGGAGAGAGGGAAATAGCAGTGATACTCAAACCGGGAGAGAGGGAAATAGCAGTGATACTCAAACCAGGAGAGAGGGAAATAGCAGTGATACTCAAACCGGGAGAGAGGGAAATAGCAGTGATACTCAAACCGGGAGAGAGGGAAATAGCAGTGATACTCAAACCGGGAGAGAGGGAAATAGCAGTGATACTCAAACCGGGAGAGAGGGAAATAGCAGTGACACTCAAACCGGGAGAGGGGGAAACCTTGTTGGAATACTGTACCACACAGTCGTTACAAACTGATGGAGGAGGGAGAGGGGTGCAGGAGAAAAAAGAAAGGAGGGAGAGGGGGGGGCGTCAGGTCATAACTGCCCTGATGCCGAGTGTCCCCGATTGTTCTGTTAAAAAGTGTGGTACCAAAAAATAGAGCAGGAAGGGCGCAGGTTTAATCCAAGGTTTATGCTGAGTTAGCGGATCCCAGCCAGGACAAGAGCTGAAATGCAATCGCCTCAGGGCCACTGCAGTTGTGTGTGTCAGATGGGACTAGGTTCAGACTTGTCTGTGATGCCCCCCATGGTCAGATAGCCTGCCAACACTCACTGTTGGGAACAAACAGGAAGAACAGCCACTCGGGAGAGGCACTGGAATCATATTCCAGCAAAGGTCAGCACCTTCAGGATGAGGGAGGGGGTAAAGAATGCTACCAACTGGAATCTGCAGACAGGAGCTGAGTTGACCCAACTATAAGATCATTGACAAACAGCTGGTGGTGGGCGGCTGTTACACAGCAAAGCACAGCTGGTTTGAGAAAGTAAACCAGGGAATCTATTTCCACTGGTCAGTGAGTAGAGCGCATCACTCTCATCTCCAAAAGATCAAAGGGGGAGGTCAAGAGAACTATCTATTGATTAATTTTTACAGAGTGTTGTTGGGACATGGAATGCCCAGCCAGAAACAGCAGGAGAAGTAGAATCCATCATAGCCACTGGGGCTCTTTTCTCTAGAAAAAATAGAAGATGGAGGGGTGACCTGATAAAGGTCTTTAAAATTATGAAAGAGTTTGATAGGGTAGAGGAAGATGTTTCCACTTATGGGGGGAGACCAGAACTAGGGGCCATAAATATATGATAGTCACCAATACATCCAATGGGGAATTCAAGAAAAACTTCTTTACCCAGAGTGGTGAGAATGCTGAACTCGCTACCACAAGGAGTAGTTGAGGCGAATAACACAGATGAATTTACGGGGAAGCTAGATAAACACGGGGGAGAAAGAAATAGAAGGATATGCTTCCTCTAGCCCTACAAACCTCAGAGATCTCTGCGCTCCTTCAATTCTGGCCTCATGCGCATCCCCGATTTTAAATTGCTCCACCATTCATTGGTGACTGTGCCTTCAGCAGCCGAGGGTCGAAGCTCTGGAATTACCTCCCTAAAACTCTCTGCCTTTCTTTCCTCCTTTAAGATGCTCCTTAAAACCTACCTCTGCCCTAATATCCCCTGACGTGGCTCGGTATCGAATTTTGTCTGATTCTGCTCCTGTGAAGCACCTTGGGACGCTTTACTATATTAAAGGCGATATATAAATGCAAGTTGTTGTTGATGAGGAGGTGAGATGAAGCAGGGTGGGAGGAGGCTCGTGTAGAGCATAAACACCGGCATGGACCAGTTGGGCCGAATGGCCTGGTTCTGTGCTGTACATTCTGTGAGGCAACGCTGCACTGTCGGAGGTGCTGTCTTTCGGATGAGACGTTAAACCGAGGCCCTGTCTGCTCTCTCAGGTGGAGGTAAAAGACCCCACGGCACTATTTCGAAGAAAGGCAGGGGAGTTCTCCCCAGTGTCCTGGGGCCAATATTTATCCCTCAACCAACATCACTAATACAGATTATCTGATCATCACATTGCTGTTTGTGGGAGCTTGCTGTGCTCAAATTAGCTGCCACGTTTGCTACATTACAACAGTGACTACACTTCAAAAGTATCTCATTGGCTGTAAAGCACTTTGTGACGCCTGGTAGTTGTGAAAGGCGCTATAGAAATGCAAGTCCTTTTTTAAATGCAGGACTAAAAAAGACCATCAGGTCAGGTCCATATCATATCCCATGACACCTCTGATACCCTCCATCAAAGGTTTCACCAAGCACTTACCCACCTCTCTTAAATTTACTGATACAGCATGGGTTAGATACAGAGTAAAGCTCCCTCTACACTGTCCCATCAAACACTCCCAGGGCAGGTACAGCACGGGTTAGATACAGAGTAAAGCTCCCACTACACTGTCCCATCAAACACTCCCAGGGCAGGTACAGCACGGGTTAGATACAGAGTAAAGCTCCCTCTACACTGTCCCATCAAACACTCCCAGGGCAGGTACAGCACGGGTTAGATACAGAGTAAAGCTCCCTCTACACTGTCCCATCAAACACTCCCAGGGCAGGTACGGCACAGGTTAGATACAGAGTAAAGCTCCCTCTACACTGTCCCATCAAACACTCCCAGGGCAGGTACAGCACAGGTTAGATACAGAGTAAAGCTCCCTCTACACTGTCCCATCAGACACTCCCAGGGCAGGTACAGCATGGGTTAGACACACCGGGTCCGCTTGCTCCCACACTCCGGAAAGTTCACGCAAGAGGTTTTTGTGGCGTCTGTTTTTATTTATTTTGCCGTATAGACAGATAAAAGCTTAGCATCTACAATAGAAAGCAGCAGCGCTCTGAAAGGCAAAGTAAAAGCTGCATTCTAGAGGGATGACCTGTTCCAGAAATCAGTTGAAAACCCAGAAGCTTCGTCAAAGGATTAAACTTATAGGGGCCTCTGAATGGCAGCTGTAACACAGACTGCATCACACGGACATGAAAGCTGGGTTAAAAGAGCAAACAGCCGAACTGCAGAAACCAGGAAGGCTCCAGATTAGATCCCTGATCGGTGCCCGGGTAGTTGGGCAGCAGTAACGGGTTATAACTGGTCCGAGAGCCCCTGGATTGGGGAGGGAAATCAGGTTGGGTTCCCGCTCCTGATCATTATCCAATGACCCATGCTGGAATATGGGTGCTGTGCGAGGACAAGACTGGGCTCAGCTGCTGTCCCACCAACATGGCTGAATTGCTTGCTGCCACTCACTGTCTGGCCTCTCAGATCTAGAGGCTGGCCATTCAGGCCAGGTACCCAGGGATGCCTGTTTGTGCATAAAACCCGTATTCCAGCATTAGAGCGCACCTTCAGGAGCTGGGGAAGTTATAGGAAACTGAAAGGACAAAAATAGTCACTAGGTTTTTCACATGTCTCATACTTTCTAAAAATAGGTCATGAAATTCCATTCCTCAAACCACAAGGACACTGGCAGCAGTCTCAATGACAAAGGAAACACAAGACAAGTACAGACAGGCACATCTGACTCTTGCGAGAACCAGTATGAGAAACATGTTGGAATGTTTCATCTCCACCAATAGCCCCACAACCTCCTGTGCAGTTAAGTCCTCTTTGCCCAGATTGTGCGGACCATTCCCTGGCTCCTTGGAGGGTCATTTTGACTTTGTGCAACAGTGTAAAACATGTGATAGTGAGTCGGCAGCCCGTTTTACATCTCTCCATCACAGAACTAAAAACGATGAGAGCTGTAAATCAGGCTGCCAACTCACTATCATCTGTTTTACACTATTGCACAACATCAAAACCCCCTTGGAGTCAAGAGCGGTTAACCTTCACTCTGCAGGAGGCTGGCCAGCTGAGATTAGCTGCTCACCAACTGGGCAAGAATTGCAGCAGGGGGCAGGGGCAAGGGCTCAGAGTGCAGGCTGCAAGGCACCAACAGCGATCCCCAATTAACAGGAATTAAAATGTATATCAGTTACTATAAGTACAGTAGCCTGAATGTGCTTTTGTTTAAATTGATTCTCGGGATGTGGGCATCGCTGGCAAGGCCAGCACTTATTGCCCATCCCTAGTTGCTTTGAGAAGGTAGTGTCGAGCCGCCTTCTTGAACCGCTGTCGGAGGACAGTTAAGAGTCAACCACGTTGGTGTGGGACTGGAGTCACATACAGGCCCAGACCGGGTAAGGATGGCAGGTTTCCTTTCCTAAAGGGCATTAGTGAACCAGTTGGGTTTTTAACAACAATCCAACAGTTTCATGGTCACTTTTACTGAGACCAGCTTTTTATTTCCAGATTTTTAAAACCGGGTTCAAATTTTCAAACTGGCCCGGTGTGATTTGAACTCCCGTTCTCTGGGTTATTAGTCCAGGTCCCTGGATTATAAGAACATAAGAAATAGGAGCAGGAGTAGGCCAATCGGCCCCTCGAGCCTGCTCCGCCATTATTAGTCCAGGTCCCTGGATTACTTGTCCAGTAACATAACCACAAATCTCTTTTTTTGTGGTACTGAGAGAACAGAATGACATTAACACAGCTCTGGACTCTTACACCATCCCACAATAGAACCAGTACAGCAAATAACCTGCATGACAACACCAGCACACAGTTTATGACCCCTCAACTAACAATGAAAAGACCGAATACACCCTATAATTGTGCATGATATGATGCACTATTTATGGCTCTTTCATTACTGTCCTTGCAATGTTAATTACTCCATCTCATTATGACGCAATGTTTATGGTGCTGCAATGCAAAACCCTCTGTAAACCTCTCCCCTCCTTGTACAGTGTGCTTTGTGTACAACTCACAGGTTTCATTAACTGCCCCTATTGTACATCAAAGCTTGCACTGCATTTGCTGCAGTGTGAACAGCTACTCCGTCACACTGTGCCAAAGTACACACACTCCTTATTGAACAGCCCGGCCAGAGACTCTGCAATGCAGATCTCCAGCTGCTGCTCGGAGACAGGGGGCTAGCTCAGGGTGGCTGCCCTCTGGTTTGGTCCTCCCTCGGGGAACATGCCTGCACACAGCCTCCTGAGATTAGAAACGCACAGCATGGGGAGTCACAGACCCAAACGTACCCTGCTGTTCTGTTCCAATTCTCTTCCCAATGACTGCTCTATCATCTTGCCCTCTGATCGAGGTCCAAGAAAATGGTAATGGCCTCGGGCCCCGATTTGTAGAAAATTACTGGTCCTCGTATTAATGTCTCTGGTTCATAAACTCAAGAAAAGTTCCGCCTGCTCATTGAGAATCAGGATTACCATCCTGAGTAACTATTTTCAACTGTAATCTTCCCCTCAGCTTCCATTTCCTCCTTTTAATTTCTGACCCTCCTCTCCACAGCTGCTGACTCTGGCTGGGGTACAGTTCCACAAGAGTGCGCTGCCCTCCAGTATCACACATTCTTCACCTACAAACCCAGACAGTGACGGACGAATCATTCATGAGGATACCATAGCACAGCCTGATCAGGTCCTCACCCATCCCCACTGGGCTCTCTCTAGGGGGAAATCAATCTTTGCCCACAGTGAATGCACAAACACAAATTCATTGCATGGGAAGCACTTTGCGACATTCTGCGACCTACAGAAATAAAAGTTATTTATCAGGAGCAGAAACCCGAGCTGATTTACAACTCCCCCCACCACTCTGAAGGTGCTGAGGCCAACTGCTGCGATCAGCACACACCAGAGATCAAACGTCTCGTTTTGAATACCTCTTAATGTCTCTTCTTTTGTTCTCTCCCAGCCCGGCCTCTTAATCAGTTCATTCCCTGTGCCTCTTTAGTCTTGATAAAGGGTTGTGACCCGAAACGTTGACTCTAATTTCTCTCCACGGATGTTGCCTGGCCTGCTGAGTTTTTCCAGCATTTTCTGTTGTTATTTAGAGATCAAACCTTCCTGGGTTGCATGGCTCAGTACACCAGGCTGTGCCATTACGGAACTTGTTTTTAAACAAATTCTTGGGATGTGGGCATCACTGGCAAGACTGGCATTTATTGCCCATTGCTAGTTGCTCTTGGGAAGGTGGTAGTACAACCAAGTGGCTTGCTAGGCAATTTACGAGGGCAGTTAAGAGTAATTAACATGGGACTGGAGGGAGTCACATACAGGCCCAGACCGGGTAAGGACGGCAGGTTTCCTTCCCTAAAGGGACATTAGTGAACCAGTTGGGTTTTTACGACAATCCAACAGCTTCAGGGTCACTTTAACTGAGACCAGCTTTTTATTTCAACAGAATTTAAATTCTCAAACCGCCATGGTAATATTTGAACTCACGGATTATTAGTGCAGTAACACAACCACTACAGCACCGTACCTATATTTCTGTCTCCTTGCTACATTACTTACTGTCCTCAGCAAGGAAAGAATTAAAAGTGAAAAGCCTCGAGTGTACCCCAAATAGTTCTTCCACCCCACCTGAATCCCGGCTGCGCAGCAACAGTGAGCCGCTCTGGGATATTGTCTCCCAGTCCCAGGGTCAGGATCAGGAGCTGCAACAGATCCCGATTGCTCCAAACTTCGGCACAATCAAGAGACTCTCTCCGCAGCGAAGTCAATGCAGATCTTTCAAAGGAGTTAAATTGCGGGGGGGCGCAGGAGGTGAACGAGTTACGCGGCCGTTTTATTCCCTCACTTTTCCTGCATTCCTACAATCGGGGCCGGCCAGGGTCGGGCCTGGGGGAGGGAGCAGGGACCGGGCCCGTGGCCTCTGTTACCGCAGTGCGGGGAGATGGGGGAAGGAGCCTCCGCTAAAACCCCAGCGCTGTGCCGGAAACGGAGCGGGACAGCGGGCGGGCGGCCTCGGGTCCCGGCCCGCACCCGTTACCCGGGTAACCACACCCCCCAAACAGCGCAAGCGCCAAACGCAAGCCCTCTGACCCCGAAGAGCCGACCCGTCCCCCTGGCAACGGCCGTTACCCGGAGACCCACTCACCCGCTCGCGCCGCGGAAAGCCAGGCCGCCCAACTCAGTGCGCAGGCGCCCCACCGCATCTGCATAACGGATGACGTCACCGGCCCAAACTGAGTGCGTGGATTTAAAGAGACAGGCCCCCCCTCCCCTGGCAAGATAAGAACATGAGATAGGAGCAGGAGTCGGCCATTTGGCCCTTCAAGCCTGCTCCGCCATTCAATGAGATCATGGCTGATCTTCTACCTCATCTCCACTTTCCTGCACTATCCCCATATCCCTTGATTCTCTTAATATTCAAAAATCTATCGATCTCTGTCTTGAATATACTCAACGACTGAGCCTCCACAGCCCTCTGGGGTAGAGAATTCCAAAGATTCAACACCCTCTGAGTAAAGAAATTTCTCCTCATCTCAGTCCTAAATGGCCGACCCCTTATTCTGAGACTGTGGCCCCTGGTTCTAGACTCTCCAGCCAGCGGAAACATCCTCCCTGCATCTACCCTGTCAAGCCCTGTAAGAATTTTGTATGTTTCAATGAGATCACCTCTCATTCTTCTAAACTCTAGAGAATATAGGCCTAGTCTACTCAATCTCTCCTCATAGGATAAACCCCCCATCCCAGGAATCAGTCTGGTGGCATAGTGGTTAGCACTGTTGCCTCACCAGCGCCAGGGACCTGGGTTCGAATCCGGCCTCGGGTGACTGTCTGTGTGGAATTTGCACATTCTCCCCGTGTTTGCGTGGGTTTCCTCGGGGTGCTCCGGTTTCCTCCCACAGTCCAAAGATGTGCGGGTTAGGTTGATTGGCTATGATAAATTAACCCTTAGTGTTAGGGGGATTAAATACGTGGGGTTACAGGGATAGGGTGGGATATGTGTTGGTGTAGGGGTTACGGGGATCGGGTGGGATATGTGTCGGTGCAGGCTCGATGGGCCGAAATGGCCTCTATCTGCACTGTGGGATTTCTGTGATTCTGCGAACCTTCGTTGCACCCCCCTCTGTAATGTATATACCTTTAAGGGGGGGGAACTACTTTTTTACATCTCATGTATACTGCAGTACCGGCAGTGACCACACCTGTATATAGCACTGAGTAGTAATCTGTACAGACCAGTTCCACTATGAGCCACGTTGAGTAAACACCTGTTGTACCATTCTCCTGCAGTCTGTGTCTTATTATACACAGACGCAACATTGGCGACAAGGCAAGTTCGAACCTACCTGCAACTCTGCATCACCTCCCGGGGATTCGTTCCTGGAGATCAGTGGATTGGAGGTCAAGGCCAGAGACTCGGGCGTTGACCACGGGCAACCGCCCAGTCATCCAGCAGAGACTCGAGAATTGCGGGGGAGGCTGTGGAGAGCCAGGCTTGGCTTTCCAGTCGAGGTGGTCCAGCGAAACAGGCTGGCAACAGGTAGTGCGCAGACCCTTCCCGGACAGCGGCGGGCTAAAGCCCGACCGAGCGGCACAGCAAAGGGCCGAGCAGCATCGACGGGGGAGAGAGGGCAGAGCGCACAGGGCGCAGCCGGTGTTCAGGGGCCGAGCAGCATCGAAGAGAGGGAGAGAGAGATGCGTAGAAACCCGCGAGGCGCCGCCGTTGCCACGAGGACCACCGAGAGCTGCGTTGGCAGCAGCGCAAGAGAAGCGCGTGAAACCTACAGGGCGCCGCCATTGCCACGAGAACCGCCGAGAGCGGCGTTGGCAGCAGCGGGGGAGGAAGGAAAGCGCGGGAGACGCCATTTTAAGCCATTGGGAGACGCCATTTTAAACCACACCCAAAATGCCGAAGAGTGGCAGTATCACCGCATTTGACAATGAAGTCGAAGATTGGACGACATATGTCGGACGAATAGAGGTATACTGCAAGGCAAATGAGGTGTCAGATGACAAGAAAGCGTCGGTATTGTTAAATTTAATGGGTGCAAAGACGTATGGTTTATTACGAAATCTAGTAACCCCAACGAAGCCAATGGAAAAGAGTTTTGAAGACATAGTAACGATACTACAGGAACATTTAAACCCCACACCGCTGCTGATAGCAGAAAGATTCAAGTTTCACAAACGGAACCAGCATAAGGATGAAAGCAATGCTGATTATTTAACAGAACTGCGCAAACTATCGAAACACTGCCAGTTTGGAGCGGGACTGGCAGATACCTTAAGGGACAAGTTTGTGTGTGGGCTTCAAAGTGAAGGAACCCAGAAACGGCTTTTATCTGAAAAGGACCTTACGCTGGAAAAGGCTTTCAGCATTGCGGTATCATATGAAGCAGCAGCACGGGGCGCTGCAGAGATACAACAGAGACCGCAAGAATGTGGCACAAACGAAATGTCATATGGAACAGAGAAGTGCTATCGCTGCGGCAGAACAATACACGACCACAATGATTGCTGGTTCAAAGACAAAGTGTGCAGACAGTGTGGAAAAGTAGGACACATAGCACGAGTCTGCAGGTCGGGAAAGAAAACCAGCAATAAGAAACCGACCAAAGGGAAGTACAAGAAGGTACATAAGATGACGGAGAATAGTTCAGACGAACAAAAGAGTGATAACGACTCCGAAAGCAGGGAACTGAGTTGTCTGAAACTACATAATGTGATCACAACGGAGGATCACCGAACCATTTGGGTCACTCTCAAGATAGCAGGAGTCCAGGTAAAGATGGAATTGGACACAGGATCAGCCCTAACAGTCATAAACCGACGGGACTACGAGCGGCTATTCTCACACATACCCATGAGAGACACAAAAATTATTTTGAAGACGTACACGGGGCAAAAAGTCTACCCCAAAGGAAAAATAAGGGTGACCGTTATATATAACGGTAAGGAAACACCAAAACTAGACCTGTATGTATTGCAAGATGGAGGACCACCATTACTGGGACGTGAATGGATCCGGAAAATACAACTGGATTGGCATTCCATACAGGCACTGACTGTGGCTGACAAAAAGGATGACGACGTCACACCTGGGTGACTGTCAAAGATCCTAACTGACGCGAAAGAAGTGTTCCAGCAAGGACTCGGAACACTAAAAGGCATGACAGTGACGATTAAAATTGAAGAAAACGCAAGCCCAAAATTTTTTAAGGCCAGACCGGCACCTTATGTGATCCGCCCAGCCGTCGAAGCAGAGCTGGAGAGTCTGGAACGTTCAGGTGTACTGTCCAAGGTAGACTGGAGCGAGTGGGCTACACCCATCGTCCCTGTGATGAAAAAGTCGTTGAGCAGCATGCCTGGGGAACCAAGGAAGGTTCGCATCTGTGGGGACTTTAAGGTAACAGTGAACCCGGTCCTTCACACCGTACAATAGCCACTTCCGCGGATTGAAGATATTTTCGCCTCGCTATCTGGAGGGAAACGCTTCACTAAGATTGATCTGGCCCAGGCGTATCTGCAAATGGAGGTAGAAGAAGCATCAAAAAAATACCTCACAATCAACACCCATAAAGGTCTCTACCAATACAACCAGCTGGTATTCGGGGTGGCATCAGCTCCGGCTATTTGGCAGAGGGCAATGGAACAAGTCCTGCAAGGGATCCCAGGGACCCAGTGTTATTTGGACGACATCCTGGTCACGGGCAAAAATGACAGTGATCACCTTGCCAACCTGGAGCAGGTGCTCACTGGATTGCAAGAATATGGGCTCCAAACTAACCGCCCCAAATGCGAGTTTTTTAGAACACAGATCTCGTATTGTGGCCACGTTATTGATAAAGAGGGGTTACATAAGTCCCCAGAGAAGATTGAGGCAGTAGTCAAGGCTCCAGCACCAGAAAATGTGTCACAACTGAGGTCGTTCCTCGGGCTGGTAAACTACTACCATAAGTTCTTGCCAAATTTGTCTACAATACTAGACCCACTGAACACCCTACTGCAAACTGGGGTGCCATGGAAGTGAAGTGGCGAATGTAGACGAGCTTTCCAGAAGAACAAAACACTAATCACATCGAAAGAGGTATTGGCCCATTACAACCCAGCATTACCAATTCGGTTGGCAGGTGATGCGTCACCCTACGGCATTGGAGCGGTGCTGTCGCACAAATTCTCGGACGGCTCAGAGAGGCCAATAGCCTTTGCGTCACGATCACTAACCTCAGCCGAGCGTAACTACGCCCAGATTGACAGGGAGGCCCTCAGCCTAGTGTGGGCAGTGAAAAAGTTCAATCACTATCTGCACAGGCAGAAATTCACCTTGCTGACTGATCACCAGCCTCTTGTCTCCATTTTTAATCAGAAGCAGGGCGTTCCGGTGATGGCTGCAGAGCGACTACAAAGATGGTCACTTTTTCTAGGGGCACACCACTATGAGATTGAATATAAGGGCACGAAACAGCATGGAAATGCTGATGGGCTATCACGCCTGCCACTGCCTACTGCGGAGGAAGCACCAGCAGTGGATCCTGTCGAAATATTCCATTCGACTACAGTTGAATACCTACCGGTAACTAACGCTTGTATCGAAAAGGAAACCCGAAATGACCCGACACTGTCTCGGGTATATGATTTGACGGTGAAGGGATGGCCAGCACATGGCGACTCACTGTTGCCAGCATTCTCGACAAGGAGAGAACAGCTGTCAGTGTGCCGGGGGACCTTGATGTGTGGATCCCGAGTGGTAATTCCACCCAAGTTAAGGGATAGAGTGCTCAATGAGCTTCATGAGGGTCATCTGGGAGGGGTAAAAATGAAAAGCCTAGCCAGGGCTTATGTGTGGTGGCTGGGAATCGATAAACAAATCGAGGACCTGACCAAGAGCTGCTCAGGATGCCAGGAAGTCCAAAATGCACCACCACAGGCCCCTCTACACCCATGGGAGTGGCCCTCATCTCCATGGCAACGGGTGCATATTGATTTTGCTGGTCCATTCATGGACTCAATGTTTTTAATAGCTGTGGATGTGCACTCGAAATGGCCTGAGGTCATCAAAATGGATTGGCTGAGAGGTTCGTACAAACCTTTAAGAAGGCAATAAAGGCTAAGTACAATGACTGTTAGATCCGTGTATCTTGATGTTGTATTTCCTTCAATAATGAGACAAGAGACTGCAGAGAACAATCAACAGGTGTTTACTGGATGAGGGTTACTCTAAAACTAACTATACAGATCCCTACTCAGGGTTTATATACAGGTGTGGTCACTGCCGGTACTACAGTATACAGGAGCTGTAAAAAGTAGTTCTCCCCTTAAAGGTACATACACTACAATGCCTCCCCTTTTAGATTAACAGTACCATAACATTCATTTAACAATTAAATATCAACTAATTACAATTAACACTATTAACATGCAACATTAACTGAAAATAGTCTATTTATAAATTCAGTCTTTGGGGAGGCTTCCTGATCCTTTCTGGATAGTGCCTTTCCTGAGTGTCTTGCTCTTGGTGCGGAGGCGATTCTGGCCCCCTGTCGTCGGTTGGTTCATCAGCTTCCGATGCTACTGTTTCTGGGGTAGATGCGACCTGTACGTCGAGTTCATCACCAGGTATGTATGGGCGAGACATGGGGTTGACTTGTTCCTGTGACTCTAGGATCTGGTCAACATGGCGTCTCACAATGTTCTCCCCAACATCCACTGTGTACATTAGTGGCCCCTGCCGTGTGCATATCGTTCCTGGTTGCCATTTCTCTGTTCGGTAGTCGCGGGCCAAAACTGGTTGCCCTACATTGAAGCTCCTTGTCGGCTTCTCATTGATGTGCTGGAATTGCTTATTCTCAACATCTCTTCGTACATTTGGTCTGAGCAAATCCATACGAGATCTCAACCTTCGGTTAAAGAACATCATGGCCGGGGTCTGGTTGGTGACTGCATGTGTTGCATTTCTGTAGGCTAACAGGAAATTGTCCACCTTATACTGCAGTGGAATGTCGTCATCGCACATGGCCCTTACTGCTTTCTTAAAGGTTTGTACGAACCTCTCAGCCAATCCATTTGTGGCTGGATGATACGGGGCAGATGTGTAATGCTTTACCCCATTTCTTTTCATAAATCTTCAAAACTCCTTGGACACAAACTGTGGTCCGTTATCAGAGCAAATCTGCTCCGGCAAGCCGTTCCTGGCAAAAATGGTCCGTAGGACTGCAATAGTTTTCTCCGTGGTGGTGGAGGACATTTTGATCACCTCGGGCCATTTCGAGTGCGCATCCACGGCTATTAAAAACATTGAGTCCATGAATGGACCAGCAAAATCAATATGCACCCGTTGCCATGGAGATGAGTGCCACTCCCATGGGTGTAGAGGGGCATGTGGTGGTGCATTTTGGACCTTCTGGCATCCTGAGCAGCTCTTTGTCAGGTCCTCGATTTGCTAATCGATCCCCGGCCACCACACATAAGCCCTAGCAAGGCTTTTCATTTTCACCCCTCCCAGATGGCCTTCGTGAAGCTCCTTGAGCACTCTCTCCCTTAACTTGGGTGGAATTACCACTCGGGATCCACACATCAAGGTCCCCTGGCATACTGACAGCTGTTCTCTTCTGGATGAGAATGCTGGCAACAGTGAGTCGCCATGTGTTGGCCATCCCTTCACCATCAAGTCATATACCCGAGACAGTGTCGGGTCATTTCGGGTCTCCTTCTCTATATCAGCGTTAGTTACAGGCAAGCGTTCAATTATAGTCGAAAGAAATATTTCGACAGGGTCCACTGCTGGTGCTTCAACCGCAGTAGGCAGTGGCAGGCGTGATAGCCCATCAGCGTTTCCATGCTGTTTCGTGCCCTTATACTCGATTTCATATTGGTTCGCCCCTAGAAAAAGGGACCATCTTTGTAGCCGTTGCGCAGTCATCACCAGAACGCCCTTCTTTGGATTAAAGATGGAGACAAGTGGTTGGTGGTCGGTGGTCAGTCAGCAAGGTGAACTTCTGCCCCTGCAGATAGTGGTTGAACTTTTTCACTCCCCACACTAGGCTGAGGGCCTCCCTGTCAATCTGGGCATAGTTACGCTCAGCTGAGGTTAGTGATCGTGACGCAAAGGCTATTGGCCTCTCTGAGCCGTCCGAGAATTTGTGCGACAGCACCGCTCCAATGCCATAGGGTGATGCATCACACGCCAACCGAATTGGTGGTGCTGGGTTGAAATGAGCCAACTCCTCTTTTGATGTGATCAATTCTTTGCTCTTCTGGAAAGCTCGTTTACATTCGCCACTCCACTTCCATGGTACCCCCGTTTGCAGTCGGGTGTTCAGTGGGTGTAGTACGGTAGACAAATTTGGCAAGAACTTATGGTAGTAGTTCACCAGCCCGAGGAACGACCTTAGTTGTGACACATTTTCCGGTGCTGGAGCCTTGACTACTGCCTCAATCTTTTCAGGGGACTTATGTAACCCCTCTTCATCAATAACGTGGCCACAATACGAGATCTGCTTCTGGAAAAACTCGCATTTGTGGCGATTAGCTCGGAGCCCATATTCCTTCAATCTAGTGAGCACCTGCTCCAGGTTGGCAAGGTGATCACTGTCATTTTCACCCGTGACCAGGATATCATCCAAATTACACTGGGTCCCTGGAATCCCTTGCAGGACTTGATCCATTGCCCTTTGCCAAATAGCCAGAGCTGATGCTACCCCGAACACCAGCCGGTTGTATTGGTAGAGACCTTTGAGTGTTGATCGTGAGGTACTGTTTCGAGGCTTCTTCTACCTCCAATTGCAGGTACGCCTGGGCCAGATCAATCTTAGTGAAGCGTTTCCCTCCAGATAGCGAGGCGAAAATATCTTCAATCCGCGGAAGCGGATATTGTACCGTGTGAAGGACTGGGTTCACTGTCACCTTAAAGTCCCCACAGATGCAAACCTTCTTTGGTTCCCCAGGCATATTACTAAATGACCTCTTCATTACAGGAACGATGGGTGTAGCCCACTCGCTCCAGTCCACTTTGGACAGTACTCCTGAACGTTCCAAACCTTCCAGCTCTGCTTCGACGGCTGGGCGGATCGCATAAGGCACCGGTCTGGCCTTAAAAAAAACTTTGGGCTTGCATTTTCCTCTATTTTGATCGTTGCTGTTATGCCTTTTAGTGTTCCGAGTTCCTCCTGGAACACTTCTTGTGCGTCAGTTAGCATTTTTGATAGTCATCCAGGTGTGACGTCGTCATCCTTTTTGGCATCTACAATCAGTGCTTGTATGGAATGCCAATCTAGCTGTATCTTCCGGATCCATTCACGTCCTAGTAGTGGTGGTCCTCCCTCTGGCAATACATATAGGTCCATTTTTGGTGTTTCCTTGCCGTTATATATAACGTTCACCCTTATTTTTCCTTTGGGGTAGACTTTTTGCCCCGTGTACGTCTTCAAGACGATCTCTGTATCTCTCAAGGGTATATGTGAGAATAGCCGCTTGTAGTCCCTTCGGTTTTTGACTGTTAGGGCTGATCCTGTGTCCAATTCCATTTTCACTTGGACTCCGGCTATCTTGAGCGTGACCCAGATAGTTTGGTGATCCTCCGTTTTGATCACATTATGTAGTTTCAGACAACCCAGCTCCTTGCTTCCAGAGTCTGTATCACTTTTCTGTTCGTCTGAACTACTCTCCGTCACCTTGTGTACCTCCTTGTACGTCTCCTGTGGAGATTTCTTGCTGCTGGTTTTCTTTTCCGACCTGCAGACTCTTGCTATGTGTCCTACTTTTCCACACTGTCTGCACTCTTGGTCCTTGAACCAGCAATCCTTATGGTCGTGTGTTGTTCTGCCGCAGCGACAGCACTTCACTGTTCCGTATGACATTTCATTTGTGCCATATTCTTGCAGTCTCCGTTGTATCTCTGCCACGCCCCATGCTGCTGCTTCATGTGATACTGCCATGCTGAAAGCCTTGTCCAGCGTAAGATCCTTTTCTGATAGAAGCTGTTTCTGGGTTCCTTCACTTTGAAGCCCACACACAAACTTGTCCCTTAAAGTATCTGCTAGTCCCGTTCCAAACTGGCAGTGTTTCGATAGCTTGCGCAGTTCCGTTAAATACTCAGCATTACTTTCATCTTTATGCTGGTTCCTTTTGTGAAACTTAAATCTTTCTGCTATCAGCAGCGGTGTGGGGTTTAAGTGGTCCTGTAGGATTGACACTATGTTTTCAAAATTCTTTTCCACTGGTTTCTCTGGGGTTACTAGGTTTCGCAGTAAGCCATACGTTTTTGCACCCATTGAATTCAACAATACCAGCGCTTTCTTGTCATCTGGCACTTCATTCGCCTTGCAGTATACTTCAATGCATTCGACATATGTCGTCCAATCTTCAACTTCATTGTCGAACGCTGTGATACTGCCACTCTTCGGCATTTTTTTTTTTTTTTGGTGTGGTTAGACTGGCTCAAAATGGCATCTCCCGCGCTCTCCCTTCTTCTCCGCTGCGGCTCAAAATGGCGTCTCCCGCGCTCTCCCTTATTCTCTGCTGCGGCTCGGCCCTTGAACACCGGCTGCGCTCTGCACGTTTTCCTGTGCACCTCTCTCTCTCGTTGCCGCTGCTCGGCCCTTGAACACCGGCTGCGCTCTGTGCGCTCTACCCTCTCTCTTCTCCCGTCGACGCCGCTCGGTCCTGAACACCGGCTGTGCCCTGTGCGCTCTACCCTCTCTCTTCTCCCGTCGACGCTGCTCGGCCTTTTTCTGTGCCGTCGGTCGGCTCTAGCCGCCGCTGTCCGGGAAGGGTCTGCGCCGTACCTGTTGCCAGCCCGTTTCGCTGGACCACCGTGACTGGAGAACCAAGCCCAGCTCTCAACAGCCTCCCCTGCGATGCTCAAATCTCCGCTGGACGGTTGACGCCCGTGCTTCTGGACTCGGCCTTCTTCTTTCACTGTTCTCCAGGAGCGAATCCCTGGGAGGTGATGCAGAGTTGCAGGTAGGTTTGAATCTTCTCGTCGCCAATGTTAGATCCGTGTATCTTGATGTTGTGTTTCCTTCAATAATGAGACAAGAGACTGCAGGGAACAATCAACAGGTGTTTACTGGATGAGGGTTACTCTAAAACTAACTATACAGATCCCTACTCAGGGTTTATATACAAGTGTGGTCACTGCCGGTACTACAGTATACAGGAGCTGTAAAAAGTAGTTCTCCCCTTAAAGGTACATACACTACAATGCCAACTTTCCGCTGCAGCACAAGGTGGACAATTTCCTGTTCACCTACCGGAATGCGACACATGCAGTCACCAACCAGGCCCCAGCCATGATGTTCTTTAACCGAAGGTTAAGATCTCGCCTGGATTTGCTCAGACCAAACGTACGAAGAGATATTGAGAGTAAGCAATTCCAGCACATCCATGAGAAGCCAACAAGGAGCTTCAATGTAGGGCAACCAGTCTTGGCCCGCGACTACCGAACAGAAAAATGGCAGCCAGGAACGATATGCACACGGCAGGGCCCACTAATGTACACAGTGGACGTTGGGGAGAGCATCGTGAGACGCCATGCTGACCAGATCCTAGAGTCACAGGAAGAAGTCAACCCCATGCCTCGCCCATACGTACCTGGTGATGAACCCGACGTACAGGTCGCATCTACCCCAGAAACAGTAGCGTCGGAAGCTGATGAACCAACCGACGACAGGGGGCCAGAATCGCCTCCGCACCAAGAGCAAGACACTCGGGAAAGGCGCTATCCAGAAAGGATCAGGAAGCCTCCCCAAAGACTGAATATATAAATAGACTATTTTCAGCTAATGTTGCATGTTAAAAGTGTTAATTGTAATTAGTTTGATATTGAATTGTTAAATGAGTGTTATGGTACTGTTAATCTAAAAGGGGAGGAATTGTAATGTATATACCTTTTTAAGGGGGGGGAACTACTTTTTACAGCTCATGTATACTGCAGTACCGGCAGTGACCACACCTGTATATAGCACTGAGTAGTAATCTGTACAGACCAGTTCCACTGTGAGCCACGTTGAGTAAACACCTGTTGTACCGTTTCTCCTGCAGTCTGTGTCTGATTATACACAGACACAACACCCTCTATGGCAAGTATATCCTTCCTTAGGTAAGGAGACCAAAACTGCATACAGTACTCCAGGTGTGGTCTCACCAGGGCCCTATATAATTGCAGTAAGATATCTTTACTCTTATACTCAAATCCTCTTGTAATAAAGACCAACATACCATTTGCTTTCTTAATTGTTTGCTGTACCTGCATGTTAACTTTCAGTGATTCGTGTACAAGGACACCCAGGTCCCTCTGAACACCAACATTTCCCAATCTCTCACCATTTAAAAAATACTCTGCTTTTCTATTTTTCCTATCAAAGTGGATAACTTCACATTTCTCCACATTATATTCCATTTGCCATGTTCTTGCCCACTCACTTAGCCTGTCTATATCCCCTTGAAGCCTCCTTGCATCCTCCTCACAACTTACATTCCCACCCAGCTTTGTATCATCAGCAAACTTGGATATATTACATTTGGTCCCCTCATCCAAATCATTGATGTAGATTGTGAATAGCTGAGGCCCAAGCACTGATCCTTGCGGTACCCCACTAGTTACAGCCTGCCAACCTGAAAATTACCCGTTTATTCCTACTCTCTGTTTTTTGCCCGTTAACCAATCCTCAATCCATGCTAGTATATTACCCCCAATCCCATGAGCCCTAATTTTGTTTAATAACCTCTTGTGTGGCACCTTATCGAATGCCTTCTGAAAATCCAAATACACCACATCCACTGGTTCCCCCTTATCTATTCTGCTAGTTACAACCTCAAAAAACTCTAACAGATTTGTCAAACACGATTTCCCTTTCATAAATCTGTGTTGACTCTGCCCAATCCTATTATTATTGTCTAAGTGCCCTGTTACCACGTCCTTAATAATAGATTCTAGCATTTCCCCTACTACTGATGTCAGGCTAACTGGTCTGTAGTTCCCCATTTTCTCTCTCCCTCCTTTCTTAAATACATTTGCTACCTTCCAATCTGTGGGAACCGTTCTAGAATCTATGGAATTTTGGAAAATGACAACCAATGCATCCACTATCTCTATAGCCACCTCTTTCAAAACCCGAGGATGTAGGCCATCAGGTCCAGGGGATTTATCGGCTTTCAGTCTCATAAATTTCTCCAGTACTTTTATTACTAAAACTAATTTCTTTCAGTTCCTCATCCTCACTAGAGCCTTGGTTCTCCACTATTTCCAGGAAGTTTTTCGCATCTTCTTCCGTGAAGACAGACACAATGTATTTGTTTAATTTCTCTGCCATTTCCTTATTCCCCATTATAATTTCTCCTGTCTCAGCCTGTAAGGGACCCACATTTACTTTCGCTAATCTTTTCCTTTTTACATACCTACAGAAGCTTTTACATTCTGTTTTTACGTCTCTCGTTAGTTTACTCTCATATTCTATTTTCCCTTTCTTTATCAATCTCTTGGTCTTCCTTTGCTGAATTCTAAAATCCTCCCACTCTTCAGGCTTACTATACTTTTTGGCAATATTATAAGCCTCTTCCTTTGATCTAATACTATCTTTAACTTCTCTTGTTAGCTACGGTTGGACCACTTTTCCTGTGGGGTTTTTGTGCCTTAAAGGAATGTATATTTGTTGTAAATTATGTATTAATTCTTTAAATGTTAGTCATTGCTTCTCTGCCGTCATACCTTTTAATGTCGTTTCCCAATCTACCTTAGCCAACTCACCCCTCATACTACAAGGTTATTAATTAACCCTTTCTCATAGAAACATAGAAGATAGGAGCAGGAGTAGGCCATTCGGCCCATCGAGCCTGTTCCACCATTTAATCAGATCATGGCTGATCATCCAAATTCAGTACCCAGTCCCTGCTTTCTCCCCATATCCCTTGATCCCTTTAGCCTTAAGAAATATATCTAACTCCTTCTTGAATATATTTAATGAATTGGCCTCAACTGCCTTCTGTAATAGAGAATTCCACAGGTTCACCACACTCTGGGTGAAGAAATTCCTTCTCATCTCTGTCCTAAATGGCTTACCCCTTATCCTTAGACTGTGACCCCTGGTTCTGGACTCCCCGGCCATCGGAAACATCCTTCCTGCATCTAGTCTGTCTAGTCCTGTTAGAATTTTATAAGTTTCAATGAGATCCCATCTCATTCTTCTAAACTCTAGCGTGTTGTGGCACTACCGAATGTCTCTTACCTGTTGTACATAATTCTCTTCAACGTTGTGTATGTACTGTTTGCATGTTTGGGCCGTTGCTCCTTTAAGAACACGAGCCGGGCCAGCTCGGTCTCCCGCTCCCGCGGCAATCGCCAGCCCAGCTCGGTCTCCCGCTCCCGTGTCAATTGCCGGCCCAGCTTGGCCTCCCGCTCCCGCGACTTCGGCCGCAACGGCCAGCTCCAATGCCGGGTGCCGGGTAGACATGATAACGTCATCACGCGAGTCACGTGGCCGCCCCAAGTGCAGGCAAACACGATGACGTCACGTCGCAAGTCACGTGATGCCCCAAGCGCGGGAAACGCGAGCAACACGATGGCGTCACGACGCAAACGCGATGACGTCATCGCGCAAACCTCTGGACTGCCTTGTCAGTCCTCGTGGTGTCCCCACTGGGGAAAGACCTGTTCCACGACTCTCCTGCATTGTTCTACGTTGTTTGCTGTATTTCATCTAATTCAACATTAAAATCCTGTTTGTTGTTCTTCCGAGTCAAGCTCCGTTATTTGTTAGGAATACACCTATTCCTACATTGGTGACCCAACGATGTGAGGATGGGAATTCATCAAAACCTACATTGGTGACCCCGTCTCCGTGAACGTTTTTCACGGACGACGCGCACAGCCTGAACCCCGTCTCTGTGAACGATTTCACAGAAGAAGAGCCCGACGAACAACAACCGACGAACAACGACCGACGAACACCAATTCCTACATTGGCGACCCCGTCTTTGCAAACGTATTCGCAAAGGAAGCGCAGCCTGGAGGCGATCCCGTTTTTCACGAACGAAACGCAGCCAGACCCCGATTTTTGTGAACGATTTTCACAAAAGCACACCATGGAAGCATCAGCTGTTTCGCTGTTGCTACCGCAATTCAGGGAGCAGCAACCACCCTCGTGCTTTCTTCAGGTAGAAACCCCGTTCGCCAAGAACATCGATGCGGCGCAGACCAACGAGGTCTCCGTATTCATCAGCTCTACCGCCTTACGGATCGTCCGCCTCCACGACATCTCCCAACACAACAGCAAGTAAACATCCCTCCAAGCACGGGTTTCGCAGGTTTTCGGGCCCACAAGATCGGAGCGCGCCCCCGCGGAGATGCCACGAGGACGCACTCCTCGCGAACGAGGACCCATCCCTCGCAAACCACGAGGACCCATCCCTCGCAAACCACGAGGACCCATCCCTCGCAAACCACGAGGACCCATCCCTTGCAAACCACGAGGACCCATCCCTCACGAACCACGAGGACCCATCCCTCACGAACCACGAGGACTGTTCCCTCGCAAACCACGAGGACCCTTCCCTCGTGAAACACGAAGACTCATTCCCCGCCGACGACGCACCAGCCCATCAGCCTGCTGGTTGTGTTTTCTACCATGCTTTTCAGCGCGAAAGCGAAGCGTTGCCGCCCTCCCGGCAGTTTTCCCTCTCAATCAACAATAACTAGAAGCGTTGCCGCCCTCCCAGCAGTTTTCCCCCTAAACCAACAACTCGAAGCGTTGCCGCCCTCTCTACAGTGTTCCCCTCAACAAGCGCGAACTTCTACTGACGCTGCAAACATCGACGATGGGTCCAACGGGCATCCCGCGGCCGCGATCGGCCACGCGAAAGTTGCTGTCATCACCGATCACCGATCACTGATCAATGCAGCAACGGTTCACTCTCTTTTGTGTTACCATCATAGCACTACGGCACGCACCGTTCCGTGCGTTCCGGACTACCGAAGCGTTCGCTCACCTGTCGGCGAGTTCACCGACCTCGCCCGCCAAGTCCTCCTGGATCGCCTGTTCGGCGTTCCTGCAGATTTTGTCAGACTGGGGACTTTCTCCAACATCAACAGAGCCATGGTCCGCATCTGCCAAACCTGCCCGTCAATATGAGGCGGCCTGCTGTTTTGCCCCGGCACCCGCTTCGAACCACGGGTTGCAGAGGTCACGCGTCTCCACGGTCCTTCGCATGGCTGAATACGTTTATTCGCCATGACGCCACGGTCCTTTGCACGGCTGGATACGTTTTATTCACCGCGATGCACGCAAGGATCCGCCCACGGCCAGCACCTTTCGACCTCGCCCGCCAAGTCCAAACAGCACGACCGCCATGACCACCAACCACCCATCGTCGTTACAGCATGTCAGTTATGATCGTCCGCCTGACCACCAGCCACCCAACAGTCTCCGTCTCGAGACTGCAGGAGTCCTTCGGACAAGCTAGTCAGACCACTTCACCGTTTGACTTTGTCCGTTGAAGCGAATTCTGGGGGGGCGTATGTAGTGGCACTACCGAATGTCTCTTACCTGTTGTACATAATTCTCTTCAACATTGTGTAGAAACTGTTTGCATGTTCGGGCCGTTGCCCCTTTAAGAATGCGAGCCGGGCCAGCTCGGTCTCCCGCTCCCGCGGCAATCGCCGGCCCAGCTCAGCCTCCCGCTCCAGCGACTTCGGCCGCAACGGCCAGCTCCAATGCCAAGTGCCGGGTAGACGTGATAACATCATCACGCGAGTCACGTGACCGCCCCAAGTGCGGGAAACACGAGCAACGCAATGACGTCACGACGCAAGCGCGATGACATCATCGCGCAAACTTCCGGACTGCCTAGTCAGTCCTCGTGGCGTCCCCACTGGGGAAAGACCTGTTCCACGACTCTCCTGCATCGTTCTACGTTGTTTGCTGTATTTCATCTAATTCAACATTAAAATCCTGTTTGTTGTTCTTCCGAGTCAAGCTCCGTTATTTGTTAGGAATACACCTATTCCTACAAGCGAATATAAGCCCAATCGACCCAATCTCTCCTCATACGTCATTCCTGCCGTCCCAGGTATCAGTCTGGTGAATCTTCGCTACACTCCCTCCATGGCAAGAACATCCTTCCTCAGATAAGGCGACCAAAACTGCACACAATACTCAAGGTGTGGTCTCACCAAGGCCCTGTACAACTGCAGCAAGACATCCTTGCTCCTGTACTCGAATCCTCTCGCTATGAAGGCCAACATACCATTTACCGCCTGCTGCACCTGCTGCACCTGCATGCTTACCTTCAGCGACTGGTGCACAAGGACACCCAGGTCTCGTTGCACTTCCTCTTTTCCCAATCTATTGCCATTCAGATAATAATCTGTCTTCCTGTTTTTGCCACCGAAGTGGATAACCTTGCATTTATCCACATTGGGCAGATGCGTGGCAAATGCAGTATAATCACCCAACCTGTCCAAATCATACTGGAGTTTCTCTGCATCCTCCTCACAGCACACACGCCCACCCAGCTTTGTGTCATCTGCAAACTTGGAGATATTACATCTAGTTCCCTCGTCTAGATCATTTATATATATTGTGAATAGCTGGGGTCCTAGCACCGATCCCTGCAGTACCCCACTAGTCACTGCCTGCCACTCGGAAAAAGACCGGTTTCTTCCAACTCTTTGCTTCCTGTCTGCCAACCAGTTCTCTATCCAAGACAGTACCTTACCCCCAATCCCGTGTGCTTTAACTTTGCACGCTAATCTCTTATGCGGGACCTTATCGAAAGCCTTCTGAAAGTCCAAATACACCACATCCACTGGTTCTCCCTTATCTATTCTACCAGTTACATCCTCAAAAAATTCCAGTAGATTAGTCAAGCATGATTTACCTTTTGTAAATCCATGTTCACTTTGTCCGATCCTGTCACTGTTTTCCAAGTGCTCTGCTATTACATCTTTTATAATGGACTCCAGCATTTTCCCCACTACCGTTGTCAGACTTACCGGTCTATAATTCCCCGTTTTCTCTCTACCACATTTTTTAAATAGTGGGATTACATTAGCTATCCTCCAATCCATGGGAACTGTTCCAGAGTCTATAGAATTTTGGAAGATGACCAGCAATGCATCTACTATTTCTAGGGCCACTTCCTTAAGTACCCTAGGATGTAGATTATCAGGCCCTGGGGATTTATCAGCCTTCAATCCTGTCAATTTCCCTACAAATACTGATTTCATTCAATTCCTCCCTCTCATTAGACCCTATGTTCCCTGACATCTCTGGGAGGTTATTTGTGTCCTCCTTTGTGAAGACAGAACCAAAATATGTATTTAATTGGTCTGCCATTTCTTTGTTCCCCATTATAAATTCCCCTGATTCTGACTGCAAGGGACCTACGCTTGACTTCACCAATCTTTTTCTCTTCACATATCTATAGAAGTTTTTACAGTCAGTTTTTATGTTCCCTGCAAGCTTACTCTCATACACTATTTTTCCCCCTCTTAATTAATCCTTTTATCCTCCTTTGCTGAATCCTAAACTGCTCCCAATCCTCAGGTTTGCTGCTTTTTCTGGCCAATTTATATGCCTCTCCTTGGATCTTATGCTATTCCTAATTTCCCTTGTTAGCCACAGTTGAGTCACCTTTTTTGTTTTATTTTTATGCCAAACAGGGATGAACAAATTCTGTAGTTCATCCATGCGATCTTTAACTGTTTGCCATTGCCTATCCACCATCAACCCTTTAAGTAACGTTCCCCAATCCATCCTAGCCAACTTATGCCTCATACCATCGTAGTTTCCTTTATTTAAATTCAGGACCCTAGTCTCTGAGTCAACTACTTCACTCTCCATCTTAATGAAGAATTCTATCATATTATGATCGCTCCGCCCCAAGGGGCCTCGCACAACAAGATTGCTAATTAATCCTTTCTCATTACATAATACCCAGTCTAAGATGGCCTGATCTCTAGTTGGTTCCTCGACATGTTGGTCCAGGAAACCATCCCGTTTACACTCCAGGAATTCCTCCTCCACAGTATTACTAATTTGGTTAGCCCAATCTATATGTAGATTAAAGTCAACCATGATCACTGCTGTGCCCTTATTGCACACATCTCTAATTTCCCATTTAATGCCATCTCCAACCTCAGCATTACTGTTTGGGGGTCTGTATACATCTCCCACTAACGTTTTCTGCCCCATGGTATTTCTCAGCTCTGCCCATACAGATTCCACATCATCAGAGCTTGTAGTGGCGCTTCTTAGTTTCCAAACAGGCAGCCACTGAGCTGTGGGGCTGTTAACAACGAGTAGACGCGTGTCGAAATAAAACATTCCCAAACGTAGCTTTGTCTTTTAAACTGTTTACTATAACACTTCACAAACGGAATTACAAAGCAAACACGTATAAACGAACACGGTCAAAAACTGTATTGCTCCAAACCTCACAACTTCTGCCTCCTTCAGCCACGTGGAGTTTAAACTGTAAAATGGCTGCATACCATGTGTGGCTTAGGGACTGTACCATTGTGGCAAGAATGAAGGGGGTGTCTCGGACTATACTACTGGAGCAAGAAAATAGGGGGTTTCTTAATACAATAAGTCAATCAGGTAAATTAACTGTATTATGCTATTTAACCAATATTTTAAAGTATTTTCTTAAGCTTTTATGGCTCTTACATTCCGGCCCCTAATTGACTAGGCACATGAAGCGTATCAATTACTCAAACATTAAGAGTCATAAACTAATGAGTTCAACATATTTACAATATAAGTGTCCACTTTTTTCGTTCAGGAACTTTTCACGCTGCTTCTTGTAGCAGGCAGAGCTTTGTGATCGGTCTTTCCAGGGTACTGGTCTTGGTTTGCAAACAAACGTGACGAACGACGCCTCTGGAGTCTGGCATGGTCTTAATTATTTTTCCCATCAACCAAGAATTTCTAGGGGCTGAATCATCCACGATTAAGACAATGTCTCCGACAATGAAGTTCCTCTTTATTTTGGACCATTTTTGACGCTCCTGTAGCAGAGGTAAGTATTCTCTTGTCCATCTGGTCCAGAAAAGGTCTGACATATACTGAACTTGCCTCCACTTCCGACGGGCATACAGATCTTCCTTTTTGAAGACTCCCGGGGGCATGGCTGGCTGTGTTTTCAACAACAACAGGTGGTTCGGAGTCAGGGCTTCGAGGTCATTGGGATCATCTGATGTCTTAGTCATCGGTCGGTCATTAATGATGGCTTCGACCTCGCACAGAACGGTTTGGAGTCCCTCGTCGTCGAGCGCTTGCTGCTTCAGTACAGAACTGAGTAGTTTTCTTACGGTGCGTATCTGTCTTTCCCAGACACCTCCATGGTGGGATGCAGCCGGAGGATTGAAGATCCACTTAATTCCTGTTTGCATCATGGCTTCCTGTATTTTAAGCCGATTCCAACCTTCAATAGCTTCCCGCAGTTCTCTCTCCGCTCCGACGAAATTAGTGCCATTATCAGAACGCATAATGGACACCTGACCTCTTCTACAGACAAAGCGCCGCAAGGCGTTAATACAGGAATCAGTGTCAAGCGTGTGTGCCACCTCAATATGAACTGCTCTGATGGTCAAACAAGTGAAAAGCACACCATATCTCTTGACAAGGCTCTGTCCTCGCTTTACCTCGAAAGGCCCGAAATAGTCCACCCCTACGTTTGTAAATGGGGGCTTGTCTGGTAACAAACGGTCTTCAGGCAGGTCTGCCATTTTCTGCTCCCCAGCTCTAGCGTGTAACCGTCTGCAAACAATGCATTCAGAGAGTATTTTTCTTATTACAGAATTAGCTCCTGGAATCCAGTATCTTTGTCTTAGCTTCGCAAGCACGTGATTCCTCCCACTGTGTCCAATACTCTGGTGTATATGCTGAAGAATGAGAGTAGCAACCCGGAGGTCCTTAGAAAGGATAGCAGGATGCTTGGCCTCCTCTGGCATAGCAGATTTGTTTAGTCTCCCTCCCACCCTCAGTACTCCATCTTGCAGTGTAGGGTCCAGCTTGTAGATATGACTACCTTTCTTGATTGGAGTATTTCGCTGTAAAGCTTCGATTTCTTCTGGGTATCTTTGTCTTTGACTGAAGCAAACTATCTCCATCTCAGCCTTGGCCAAATCCTCCACGGTCAATGAATTCTTACCCAATGTGGTCTTGTGCTGATGCATATACTGCTGTAGAAGCATTCTCTGCTTATCGGGGTTACTGTCAGGCTGACTGATAGTGGCTCGGTACTCTTTTCTCTTACCGCTCAGGTGTAGCAGCAACTCTTTCAACCTTAGAAACCATGCAACTGCTTTCCTCAACTGGTGCCATCCTGAGAAATGGTTAACAAGCTTGTTCACTGTGTCAAAGTTCTCTTTCGTAGTTATGAGATTTACTGTGATTGATCTCTTTACTGCGACGTCGTCTTCAGCAATCTGACTTGGCATATCTGGTCTTTCTGGCCATGATCTCTCTGTTTCCAGCAGATAACTTGGGCCTTGTATCCAAGTTTTCAGCCTTCAATCCCCGTGAGGCTTGATCTGCTGGGTTTAATGAGGTGTTTACATACCTCCATTGAGATGGTTGTGTAGCTTCTCTAATGGATGAGATTCTGTTTGCTACGAAGGTCTTGAAGCGTATCTTCTCATTCTCTATATACTTCAGCACCATCGTGCTATCCGTCCAGAAGACAGATTCTTCTAGTGGGAGCTGTAACTCTTTCCGCATCGCCTGGTCAACTTTAACTGCAACAACCGCTGCCGTCAACTCCAGTCTCGGGATGGTGACCTGCTTCAGCGGAGCCACCCTGGATTTCCCCATGAGGAAGGCACAATGTTTCTGGCCCTGTTGATTTGTCAGCAAGAGGTAAGTAGCTGTGCCATAGCCGTCCTCACTGGCGTCCGAGAAATGATGTAGTTGAGCCGTCTTTGTAACTCCAAAACTCACAGGCTTGATGCATCTACTGACGTTGAAGCCAGAAAGTTGTTGCAAATCTGTCAACCATCTGTGCCATCTCTGAGCTTGACCTTCTGGGATATCTTCATCCCATCCTCTCTTGTCTCTACACAGCTCTCGTAGCATCAGCTTCACCGGCAGAATGAGTGGTGCCAGGAATCCAAGAGGGTCGTAGATGGAACTGACCACGGAGAGAATCCCTCGTCTTGTGGATGGTCTTTCGTTCACCATTATCCTGAAGTTGAACGTGTCTGACTCAATGCACCATTGTACACCAAGAGCTCTCTCGATAGGAAGGACATCGTGGCTCAGGTCCAGATCTTTGACTTCAGTGGCTCTTTCCTTTTCTGGGATAGAAGCTAGAACTGCTCTGCTGTTGCTTATCCACTTAGTCAGATGGAATCCTCCATTCGAACACAGAGTTCTAAGGTCTCTTGACAGTGCGATGGCATCGTCTTCTGTTGACACGGACTTCAGACAGTCATCGACATAAAAGTTTCTGAAGATTGTCTCCACAGCCTCTGATGGTGCTTTGCCTTTGCCATCTTCTGCAGTTTTTCTGAGAGCGTAGCTTGCACAGCTGGGAGATGATGTGGCTCCGAACAAGTGTACGGCCATTCTACATTCCACCATCGCTTCACTAACGTCGCCATCTGGCCACCAAAGGAAACGCAGAAGATCAGCATCTTCGTCAGGGATTCTGACTTGGTAGAACATTGATTCTATGTCTGCCATCATGGCAACAAGCTCTTGTCTAAACCTAGTCAAGACACCAATGAGGGTATTAGTAAGATCAGGACCTTGAAGCAGCTGGTCATTCAGTGAAGTTCCTCTGAATGAGGCGGCGCAGTCAAACACTACACGGATCTTTTTCTTCTTTGGGTGATACACACCGTGATGAGGAATGTACCAGACCCTTCCATCGTCTCTGTTCAACTGTTCCTCGGGCACTTTTACAGCATAGCCTTTCGCTATGATGTTTCTCATGAAGCCTTTGTAGTCTTCGTGAAAGTCGGGGTTCTTGTTCAGCTTTCTCTTTAGACTGATGACGCGTTGCTCTGCTATGCAGCGATTGTTCGGCATCTTCGCGGTCTGTCTTCTCAGTGGCAAACCAATGTGATAGTGGCCATCGATGAACTGTGTAGACCTTGTCATCAAATCCATGAACTGATGGTCTTCTTGTGACATCTCTGTCTTTTCCTCACAGCTGCGTTCTGAAAAGTCTGCGTTGAACTGCTGTATCAACAGCTCTTCAATGCTTGCGATAGAGATGCGATTAACTGTGACATTTTGTCGTTCCTCCTTGTTCGACTTGTGGCCATCATCTCTCCTTACCGGTCCATTGACTACCCATCCAAGGGCTGTCCTGACGGCGTAGGGTCCGTCATCCTTGCTGTTTATCACCTGCCATGGCTCCATAGTTTTGTAGGCATTGGTTCCAATTAATAGGCCAATTTCTGCTTCAATGTATGGGAGACGCACCTTTTCTAGGTAAGGCCATCTATCCACATCCTTCTGCAGGGCTAAGTTCCCTATTCTAACAGGAATCTCCCTCTGTGTGAAAACATTAGGCAGGTCTATGAAGTCCTTCTCTTCAAGTCCACACACTTCTAAATCTGACAGGATATAACTTTGCATTGACTTCTCATGACCCATGGTGCGTAATAGGATTTCTGTTCTTCTGCCTCTAACGTTCAGCTGTCGCATGAGTGATTCTGTGCAGAACGTTGCTGAACTACCTGGATCCATGAAGGCGTAAGTCTCCACAAGCTTCTCGCTCCTCTTAGACTTGATCTTCACTGGTACGATGGCAAGAATACAATCACTGTCACCGGCCCCAGTGAGTCCACAAGTCTCTGGGTCTAGCGACACCAGAGCACTTGAAACAACCTTCTCGTCGGTATTGTTTTCTTCACTCTTCTTAGAGACTTGTTCTTCTTTATGGATATTGTGGTAAACCACTGTTTGTATTCCTGTTTGTCCTGTTTGTATTCCACTGTGTACATGCCTGGACATGCCTCGGCTGACTCCTCCCACAGGTCCTAGTATAAAGGTGACTGCTCCCCAGCCCTTGTATCCTGGACCGGTCGACCACTCGAGGCAGACCTCCATTCTGTTGTTAATAAAAGCCTTTAGTTACTCTTCTAACTCTCAGTCTTTTATGAGTAATTGATAGCACATCAATTTTATTAACAACATTTTTATAATGGAGAAGATCCTCACACCAGCATGCCTGGACTTAGATCATCGGGAGGCGGACTCATCCACCAAGTTTACTCACTGGCTTAAGTGTTTCGAAAAATTCCTGACCGCCTCCGAAGCAATCAAATCGGACGAGGACAAACTGGATGTCCTGACCTCCAAAGTGAACCACCGAGTGTACTCGGTCATCCAAGACGCGACCTCGTACGCGGATGCTATCAAGCTCCTCAAGGACCAGTACACGCGCCCAGTGAACGAAGTGTACGCCAGGCACCTCCTGGGGAGTCGTAAACAACAACCTGGGGAATCGACCGTGGAATACCTTCAGGCACTGTCTGTGCTTGGCCGGGCCTGTGGTTGTAAGGATGTAAAGGCCGCCGTGTACACAGAGGAACTTATCCGGGACGCTTTTGTAGCGGGCCACAGATCCAATTACACCCGACAGCGACTGTTGGAGCAGAGTAACCTCGACCTCAACAAGGCCTCTGAACTCGCACTATCGTTGGATGCAGCCTACCAGGGCATGGATGCCTACTCCTCTGCACCGTGGATGCCGCGGGGAATGACAGCCTGGGACACGGTAGGACCGCCTCATAGCGCCGTGCCACCCCAGCCACACCCCAACAACGGCCCAACTACCGCAGCAGTGTCCCAAGGCCAGACAGCAGTGCCCCAAGGCCAGAAATGCTACTTCTGTGGCCAGGCAAAACACCCCAGAGCGCGCTGCCCGGCGAAAAACGCGATCTGCTCGGGCTGCGGGAAGAAGGGACACTACGCTAGCGTCTGCAGGGCCAAAGCCACCCCGAACCCCAGCAGCGCCGCGTGTGGGCCATGCGGGCCGCCATTTTGGACCTCCCCGGCCGTGTGCGAATCACCGGTACAGCAGCCATTTTGGACGCCTCCAGCCACATGGGGATCATGGACGCCGCCATCTTGGACGACAGCCGGGACGCAGCAGGCCCCCGACACCGCCTCATCTGATACCCGCAGCGACACACCGACCCCTACGCTGGCATCCGTTACACTGGACCAAGCGAGACCGCACCAACTGGCCAGTTCCACAATGGACATTAAGGTAAATGGTCACGATACAATCTGCCTTTTTGACTCTGGGAGCACGGAGAGCTTCATCCACCCCGACACGGTGCGGCGTTGCTCTCTCCCAGTCCTGCCTGCGCAACAGCGGATTTCTATGGCCTCCGAGTCCCAGTCGGCGGACATCGGCGGCTACTGCGTGGTGACACTCGTAGTAGACGGGACCGTGTACGATCATTTTAAACTTCTGGTCCTGCCTGACCTCTGCGCTGCCGTCCTGCTGGGGTTAGATTTTCAGTGCCACCTTAAAAGTGTTACGATGGCGTACGGTGGACCCCTACCCCCACTCACAGTCCACAGCCAGCAGCTTCCAAATTGCCCGCCGCGCACCAGGTGCAACCTCTCCACACTCAGAGTCACCCCCCCACCACTGTTTGCTAACCTCACCCCCGACTGTAAGCCCATCGCCACAAAGAGCAGGCGATACAGTGCCGGGGACAGGGTTTTCATTAAAACCGAAGTGGAGCGGCTCCTGAAAGAAGGGATTATTGAGGGCAGCACCAGCCCCTGGCGAGCCCAGGTTGTGGTCGTTAAGACCAGCGAGAAGCAGCGCCTGGTCATCGACTACAGCCAGACAATAAATCGCTACACCCTGCTGGACGCCTACCCACTCCCCCGTATAGCTGATATGGTCAACCAGATCGCGCAGTACCGCGTCTTCTCGACCATTGACCTGAAATCAGCGTACCACCAGCTCCCCATCCGCCCTGAGGACCGCCAGTACACTGCCTTTGAGGCAAACGGCCGCCTCTATCACTTCCTTAGGGTTCCCTTTGGCGTCACCAACGGGGTCTCCATCTTCCAAAGGGAGATGGACCGGATGGTAGATCAAAATGCATTGCAGGCCACTTTCCCATATCTGGACAATGTGACCATCTGCGGCCGTGACTTGCAGGACCATGACGCAAACCTCGAAAAATTCCTCCGCACCGCCCAACTCCTAAACCTGACATACAACAAGGAGAAGTGCATATTCCGCACAAACCGCCTCGCCATCCTTGGCTGTGTTGTGGAACACGGAGTCATCGGCCCCGACCCCGACCGGATGCGTCCCCTTATGGAACTCCCACTGCCCCACTGCCTCAAGGCCCTGAAGAGGTGCCTAGGGTTTTTCTCCTATTACGCCCAGTGGGTCCCCTACTATGCGGACAAGGCCCGTCCGCTGATCAAGTCCACCTCTTTTCCCTTGACGGCAGAGGCCCGCTTAGCCTTCCACCGTATCAAGGAGGACATTGCCAAAGCCACCATGCACACAGTGGACGAATCCATCCCCTTCCAGGTGGAAAGCGACGTGTCCGACTTTGCCCTGGCCGCTACCCTCAATCAGGCGGGGAGACCCGTGGCCTTTTTTTCACGAACCCTCCAAGGCCCGGAGACCAGACACTCCGCTGTTGAGAAGGAGGCCCAGGCGATTGTGGAGGCTGTGCGTCATTGGAGGCACTACCTGGCCGGAAAACGATTTACCCTGCTCACTGACCAGCGTTCAGTTGCTTTTATGTTTAACAACAAGCAGAGGGGCAAAATCAAAAATGACAAGATCTTGAGGTGGAGAATCGAACTTTCCACATACAACTACGAGATCTTGTACCGGCCCGGGAAGCTAAATGAACCCCCGGATGCGCTATCGCGTGGCACCTGCGCCAGCGCGCAGATCGATAGACTACGGGTCCTCCACAATGACCTCTGCCACCCGGGGGTCACCAGGTTCTTCCACCTCATCAAGGCCCGCAACCTGCCTTACTCTATTGAGGAGGTCAGGACCATGACCAGGAACTGCCAAGTCTGCGCTGAGTGCAAACCACACTTTTATAGACCAGACAGGGCCCACCTGATAAAAGCCACTCGCCCCTTCGAGCGCCTGAGCGTTGATTTTAAAGGGCCTCTCCCCTCCTCCGACCGCAATGTGTACTTCCTCAATATTATTGATGAGTACTCCCGTTTCCCGTTCGCCTTCCCCTGCCCGGACATGACCAGTGCCACGGTCATTAAATGTCTGAACAACCTCTTCACCCTGTTCGGCTTCCCCAGCTATATCCATAGCGACCGGGGCTCATCGTTTATGAGCGACGAACTCCGTCAGTACCTGCTAACTAGGGGTATTGCCACAAGCAGGACCACCAGTTACAACCCCCGGGGGAACGGACAGGTGGAAAGAGAAAATGCGACAGTTTGGAAGGCCGTCCTGCTAGCCTTAAAGTCTAGGGGCCTTCCAACCTCCCGCTGGCAGGATGTGCTCCCCGATGCGCTCCACTCTATTCGGTCACTGCTCTGCACTGCCACTAACGCCACCCCTCATGAGAAAATGTTTGTCTTCCCAAGGAAGTCCACATCAGGGACATCGCTACCGCCATGGCTGACGTCCCCAGGGCAGGTCCTACTGAGAAGACACGTGAGGACCCATAAAACGGACCCCCTGGTCGAGAGGGTCGACCTCCTCCACGCCAACCCCCAGTATGCTTACATCGCATACCCGGACGGGCGGGAGGACACAGTCTCCATAAGAGACCTTGCACCCTCGGGGACCACAGTAACCCACTACCCACTACCACCCCCCCCCACGATCCGATATCCAGCCCCAGCAGACGGCAGGCCTGGGCCCCGCGACCCGCTCGACATCTACGAGGTCGACACGCCTGTGCCACAGCCTACGCTGGACTCGACGCCGGAAGCTTCACTACCCCTGCCGTCGCCACGCCGATCACAGCGGCAGACAAGACCTCCGGAGAGACTCCAATACACTAACTTTTAATACACTTCACCCCGCCGGACTCAATTTTAAACAAGGGGTGAATGTGGTAAACCACTGTTTGTATTCCTGTTTGTCCTGTTTGTATTCCACTGTGTACATGCCTGGACATGCCTCGGCTGACTCCTCCCACAGGTCCTAGTATAAAGGTGACTGCTCCCCAGCCCTTGTATCCTGGACCGGTCGACCACTCGAGGCAGACCTCCATTCTGTTGTTAATAAAAGCCTTTAGTTACTCTTCTAACTCTCAGTCTTTTATGAGTAATTGATAGCGCATCAGATATGCAGCAGACTGGGATGTTTCCGAGTGCACTCTCTGCATGTTGTTCTTTGCTTACAGTTTCTACTCAGGTGCCCCTGAGAGAGACATCCAAAACATAGGCCGTTGTACTTCAGGAATTCGATTCTGTCCTTATGTGGCTGTGCTTTGATGTCGCTGCAGAAATCCAATGTATGATTCTTCTGGCAGAATAAGCATGGCTTCTGAAAGGCATTAGCAGGCGTCACTGTGCTGCTCTTTTTGGGAGATGAGTTCTGGGGCCTTTCTTCCTCGGCCTGAGTGATGATAGTTGCAAAGCTGCTTCCCCTGGAACCACCTTTCCTGAGAGTCTTTGATTCAACAGGCTTGGCTTTCACTCTTCCATCGGTGGTCGGGCTGGCGTCCTGGATGTTTCCAAACAATGGGTCCCTAGCAATTTTAGCCTGTTTGTCTATGAAATTCACTAAGTCTGCAAACCTGGCTCTACTTTTCCGTCTCTCCATTATCTCAAAGGCTGTTCTTCTCCATTGTTCTCTCATCCTGTAAGGAAGCTTAGAGATGATGATTCTCATAGTCGTAGGATTGTCCATCTCTTCCATGAATTCAACATCCTCCATGGTGTTGCGACATCCTATGAGGAAAAGAACATATGCGTTCAATGCCTCTCCGTCCTCCGATCTGATCTGTGGCCACTTGGTAGCCTTTTCAATATATGCAGTGGCTATCTTCAGCTCGTTACCATAGTGCTCCTGCAGCAACTTCCTGGCTTCTATGTATCCCCGGTCCGGTCTCATGTGTTCACAGCTTCTGACCAGGTCTTGTGGTTTACCACTGGTGTACTGTCCCAGGTAGTACAACTTATCACTGCTGCTCTCTGTTTTGGAGTCAATGGCTTGTTCAAAGGATCTGATGAAGGGCTTATACTTGAGTGGGTCGCCTTGGAACACTGGTATGTCTCTTTGAGGGAGTCGAAACAGATTCTGTTGTTTTACAAGCATCTCTGTAATTTCGTTCTGACGTTGCATCACTCGGTATAGGCTTCTCCCTGTGTCTTCAGGCCTCTGGTGGTCATCAGCAGGGTCTAGTCTAGACCGTCTGACGTCTGGGGTAGCATCACGTGCTCCTGTTAGTGGAGAGGCCACTCTTCCATGCTGTAATGCCAGGGGATTGCCTTCGGACTCTCTTGTAACTCTTGAAGGTGCCCTGGATCCAACTCTATGTGACAACATTGACTGGCAGTATTCGCTCCCGCCGTCCCGTGAGCCTTCATAATCTTCATACGCACTCAACCTGGCGTCTGAGACCACGATAGCTGTTTTTATCTCCAGCTGTTCTTTCTTTGCCTGCACCTGGGCCTGTTGGGCCTGCAGTTGGGCCTGTTGGGCCTGCACTTGGGCCTGCAGTTGGGCCTGTTGGGCCTGTTGGGCCTGCAGTTGGGCCTCTTGGACCTGCAGTTGGGCCTCTTCCCGTTCAAGAGCTTGCTTCTCCGCTAAAGATGCTGCGCGCGCCATCAACGCCGCCCGTTCAACCTCCTCTCTCATGCGTCGCGACGAGCTTGTGGTAGAAGCGACTGACCTGCGTCCAGAAACAGAGCTACCTTCTTTTCGATTTTTGCTCAGTCTGGCGGAAGTCTCTGAAATGCTATCGTCTGGTCCGACTTCATCGTCAACTTTATCTTTCTCTGCTGTATCAGCATCTTGACGAATCTTTAACATCCACTGTTCTGTGGCCTTGATATAGTCCTTAATGCTGGTTGATTTAAGATCAAACCAGTTGTGCTGATCAGCGTTTCCCTCTTCTTCAGACAGGAGTGCTAATACATCTTCATTGAGTACATTAAATTCTTCATGCAGCTTGGAGAAATCGTAATACATTATGTCTTCAGCTTTCTTAATATTAGCATTATCTTCCATGAGACGATCAATTATCTTCATTTTTCCAGTTATCTGAGCTAATTTAGCCTTCCTTGCACCTATGCTTCTATGTAACTTCTCTTCCATTGCCTTTGGGGGGAGCTTTATTTCCCTCTTTTGGCCAGCAATCCTTCTGGCTGGGGGAAGCTCCTGGCTCCGTAAGGCCTCGGCCATTTTACCCGCAGCTCTTATTTAGCTTCTCAATAGAATGAACAAAGCAAGTAACAGTCACTGTACCTTCGCTTTCTTATATTGTCGTCTGGCTCCGTGACCATTCATGTATACGTTCGCCGACGATTCCGTCCTTTCCTTCTTAGGGAGCAAGTTTTTGACTAATGTAGTGGCGCTTCTTAGTTTCCAAACAGGCAGCCACTGAGCTGTGGGGCTGTTAACAACGAGTAGACGCGTGTCGAAATAAAACGTTCCCAAACGTAGCTTTGTCTTTTAAACTGTTTACTATAACACTTCACAAACGGAATTACAAAGCAAACACATATAAACGAACACGGTCAAAAACTGTATTGCTCCAAACCTCACAACTTCTGCCTCCTTCAGCCACGTGGAGTTTAAACTGTAAAATGGCTGCATACCATGTGTGGCTTAGGGACTGTACCATTGTGGCAAGAATGAAGGGGGTGTCTCGGACTATACTACTGGAGCAAGAAAATAGGGGGTTTCTTAATACAATAAGTCAATCAGGTAAATTAACTGTATTATGCTATTTAACCAATATTTTAAAGTATTTTCTTAAGCTTTTATGGCTCTTACAGAGCTAATATCCTTCCTTACTATTGTGTTAATCTCCTCTTTAACCAGCAATGCTACCCCACCTCCTTTTCCTTTTCTCCTGTCCTTCCTGAATATTGAATACTCCTGGATGTTGAATTCCCAGACTTGGTCATCCTGGAGCCATGTCTCCGTCATCCCAATTATATCATATCCGTTTACATCTATTTGCGCAGCTAATTCATCCACCTTATTACGAATGCTCCTCGCATTAAGATACAAAGCCTTCAGGCTTGATTTTTAAACACTTTTAGTCCTTTTAGAATGATTATTTACTGTGGCCCTGTGTAGATTTACACACTTGATTTCTCTGCCTTCCACTTTTGCTTTTCTCCTTCCTGTCTTTTGTTTCTATCCTTGCTTCCCTTTCCTCTGTCTCCCTGCACAGGTTCCCAACACCCTGCCATTTTAGTTTAAACCCTCCCCAACAGCACTAGCAAACACTCCCCCTAGGACATCGGTTCCGGTCCCGCCCAGGTTAAAACCGTCCAGTTTGTACTGGTCCCACCTCCCCCAGAACCGGTTCCAATGTCCCAGGAATTTGAATCCCTCCCCCTTGCACCATTCCTCTAGCCACGTATTCATCTGAAATATCCTTCTATTTCTACTCTGACTAGCACGTGGCACTGGTAGCAATCCTAAGATTATTACCTTCGAGGTCCTATTTTTTAATTTACCTCCTAACTGTCACCTTAGTGACTGATGCCCTATTACCTTTGTTACTCTTTCTGTCCCTTCCTGACCCACTCTGCTTATTTTTACCCAAAACTCTACTCTGCTCTCGAGTCTTGTCATTTCTCTCGCTGCTTTTAAATTTATTCTTTCCGGATTTAAAGAGACAGGCCCCCTTTCCGTTGCTAAAGGACTTAAAGAGACGAGCACCCTTTCCGTTGCTAAAAGATTTAAAGAGACAGGCCCCTTTTCCATTGCTGAAGGATTTAAAGAGACAGCCCCCCTTTCTGTTGCTAAAGGATTTAAAAAGACAGGCAACTTTCCGTTGCTAAACGATTTAAAGAGACAGGCCCCCTTTCCGTTGCTAAAGGATTTAAAGAGACAGCCCCCCCCTTTCCGTTGCTAAAGGGTTTAAAGAGATAGGCCCCATTTCCATTGCTAAAGGATTTAAAGAGACAGCCCCCCCTCTCCATTGCTAAAGGATTTAAAGAGACAGACCCGCTTTCTGTTGCTAAAGGTTTTAAAGAGACAGGCCCCCTTTCCATTGCAAATGTATTTATTAAAGAGACAGGACCTCTTTCCCTTGCTAAATGATTTAAAGAAACAGGCCCCCTATCCCTTGCAAAACAATTTAAAGAGGCAGGCCCTCTTTTCAATGCTGAACGATTTAAAGAGACAGACATCTTTCCCATGATAAACAATTTATAGAGACATGCCCCCTTTCCGTTGCTAAAAGATTTAAAGAGACAGGCCCCTTTTCCATTGCTGAAGGATTTAAAGAGACAGCCCCCCTTTCTGTTGCTAAAGGATTTAAAAAGACAGGCAACTTTCCGTTGCTAAACGATTTAAAGAGACAGGCCCCCTTTCCGTTGCTAAAGGATTTAAAGAGACAGCCCCCCCCTTTCCGTTGCTAAAGGGTTTAAAGAGATAGGCCCCATTTCCATTGCTAAAGGATTTAAAGAGACAGCCCCCCCTCTCCATTGCTAAAGGATTTAAAGAGACAGACCCGCTTTCTGTTGCTAAAGGTTTTAAAGAGACAGGCCCCCTTTCCATTGCAAATGTATTTATTAAAGAGACAGGACCTCTTTCCCTTGCTAAATGATTTAAAGAAACAGGCCCCCTATCCCTTGCAAAACAATTTAAAGAGGCAGGCCCTCTTTTCAATGCTGAACGATTTAAAGAGACAGACATCTTTCCCATGATAAACAATTTATAGAGACATGCCCCCTTTCCGTTGTCAAAAGATTTAAAGAGACAGGCAACATGTTCCCTTATAGAGTCATAGAGTAATACAGCACGGATAGAGGCCCTTCGGCCCATCGTGTCCATGCCGGCCATCAAGCCCTGTCTAATCTAATCCCATATTCCAGCATTTGGCCCGTAGCCTTGTATGCTATGGCATTTCAAATGCTCATCCAAATGCTTCTTAAATGTTGTGAGGGTTTCTGCCTCCACAACCCTTTCAGGCAGTGAGTTCCAGACTCCAACCACCCTCTGGGTGAAAAAGTTCTTTCTCAAATCCCCTCTAAACCTCCCGCCCTTTACCTTGAATCTATGCCCCCTAGTTATTGACCCCTCTACTAAGGGGAAAAGCTCCTCAGCATCCATCCTATCTATGCCCCTCACAATTTTGTACACCTCAATCATGTCCCCCCTCAGCCTCCTCTGCTCCAAGGAAAACAAACCCAATCTGCCCAGTCTCTCTTCATAGCTGAAGCGCTCCAGCCCTGGTAACATCCTGGTGAACCTCCTCTGCACCCTCTCTAACGCGATCACATCTTTCCTGTAGTGTGGCGACCAGAACTGCACACAGTATTCCAGCTGTGGCCTAACCAGTGTTTTATACAGCTCCATCATAACCTCCTTGCTCTTATATTCTATGCCTCGGCTAATGAAGGCAAGTATCCCATATGCCTTTTTTACCACCTTATCCACCTGTTCCGCCGCCTTCAGGGATCTGTGTACCTGCACACCCAGATCCCTCTGACCCTCCGTCTTGCCTAGGGTCTTTCCCTTCATTGTGTATTCCCTTGCCTTGTTAGACCCCCCAAAGTGCATCACCTCGCACTTTTCCGGGTTAAATTCCATTTGCCACTGTTCCGCCCATCTGACCAACCCATCTATATCGTTCTGCAGACTGAGGCTACCCTCCTCGCTATTTACCACCCTACCAATTTTAGTATCATCCGCGAATTTACTGATCATACCCTTTACATTCATATCCAAGTCATTAATGTAGACCACAAACAGCAAGGGACCCAGCACCGATCCCTGTGGTACCCCACTGGCCACAGGTTTCCAGTCACAAAAACAACCTTCGACCATCACCCTCTGCCTTCTGCCACTAAGCCAGTTTTGTATCCAATGTGCCAAGGCACCCTGGATTCCATGGGCTCTTACCTTCTTGACCAGTCTCCTGTGCGGGACTTTATCGAAGGCCTTACTGAAATCCATGTATACCACATCCACTGCGTTACCCTCATCCACACACCTAGTCACCCCCTCAAAAAATTCAATCAAATTAGTCAGACATGATCTTCCCTTGACAAAGCCATGTTGACTATCCCTGATTAATCCTTGCCTCTCCAAGTGGAGACAAATTTTGTCCCTCAGGATTTTTTCCAGTAATTTTCCTACCACTGATGTTAGGCTCACTGGCCTGTAGTTCCCCGGTTTTTCCCTACTACCCTTCTTGAATAATGGTACTACATTAGCGGTTCTCCAGTCCTCTGGCACATCCCCTGTGGCCAGAGAGGTCCTGAATATATGTGTTAGAGCCCCCGCAATCTCCTCCTTTGCCTCACACAGCAGCCTGGGGTACATTTCATCCGGGCCTGGGGATTTATCCATTTTTAGGCCAGCTAAAACCGCCAATACCTCCTCCCTCTCGATGTTAATATGTTCGAGCATATCACAGTCCCCCCGCCCTATTTCTATGTCTACATCGTCCTTCTCCATAGTGAAAACAGATGCAAAAAATTCATTTAAAAGTATTTAACGAGACCGGCTCCCCTTTCCAGCTCAACGATTTAAAGAGACAGGACCTCTTTCCATTGCGAAATGATTTAAGGAGACAGGCTCCCTATCCCTTGCAAAACTATTTAAAGAGGTAGGCCCTCTTTTCATTGCTGAAGGATTTAAAGAGACAGATCCTCTTTCCCTTGCTAAACAATTTAAAGAGACAGTCCTCCTTTCCGTTGCTAAAGGATTTAAAAAGACAGGCACTTTTCTGTTGTTAAAGGATTTAAAGAGATAGGCCCCCTTTCCCTTGCAAAAACCTTTAAAGAGACAGGCCCCCTTTCCATTCTGAATGGGTTTAAAGAGACAGCCCCCCTTTTCATTGCTAAAGGATTTAAAGAGACAATAAATTAAAAAAAAGAAAAATCAGGTAATCGCAGGTTGGCAGCACAGGTAGTGTGTCGGGACTGCAGAATGTGGAAATTTGTGAACATCCAGATGAATATACCTGTGGGAAATGTCTATCATACAACACAGGAGGCCATTCAGCCCATCATGCCTCTGCTGGCTATCTGAAAGAGCTCTCCAATTAGTCCCACCCTCCTGTTCTTTCCCCATAGCCCTGCAAATTGTTTCCCTTCAAGTATTTATACAATTCTCTTTCGGAAGTTACTATTGAATCTGCTTCCACTGCCCTTTCAGGCAGCGCGTTCCAGATCACAACAACTCACTGTATATAAAAATATTTCCTCATCTCCCCTCTGGTTCTTTTGCCAATCACCTTAAACCTGTGTCCTCTGGTTACTGACCCTTCTGTCATTGGAAACAGTTTCTCCTTATTTATTCTATCAAAACCATTCATCATTTTGAACACCTCTATTAAATCTCCTCTTGATCTTCTCTGCTCTAAAGAGAACAACCCCAGTTTCTCCAGTCTCGCCACATAACTGAAGTCCCTCATCCCTGGAACCATTCTAGTAAATCTCCTCTGCACCCTCTCCAAGGCTTTGACATCCTTCCTAAATTGTGCTGCCTAGAATTGAACACAATACTCCAGCTGAGGCCTAACCAGTGTTTTATAAAGGTTTAGTATAACTTCCTGCTTGTGTACTCTCTGCCTCTATTAATAAAGACCAGGATCCCATATACTTTTTTTTAACAGCCTTCTTAACTTGTCCTGCCCCCTTCAAAGATTTGTGTAAGTACACCCCCAGGTCTCTCTGTTCCTGCACCCCCTTTAAAATTGTACCCTGTGGCAGAGCCACTGAGAGACTCTGAACAACTGTACATAATTCCCTTTAACGATGTGTTCGCTACAGACTAAATCTGTACCATTGTATATACTGTTTGCATGTACAGTGCGCGGCCCCTTTAAGAGCGCGGGCAAATGCGATGACGTCATGCCACTAATCACGTGATCACCCAAACACGGGAAAAACGTGATGACATCATGATGCCATCCACGGGACCGCCCAGGCAGTCCTTGTGGTGCCTCCAACCTGTTAAGACCTGTATTCATAGTTCTCTTGCATCAATCTGTTTAAACTCGTTAGTTTGACATTAAAAACCTTTTTGATTGATTGCCTGCATTGAACTCAATCTCTAGATAGGAATTTGACCATTCCTACAACCCTTTAGTTTATATTGCCTCTACTCATTCTTCCTACCAGAATGTATCAATTCACTCTTCTCTTCATCTTCCATGTGTCTGCCCATTTCACCAGTCTGTCTGTGTCCTCCTGAAGTCTGTTACTATCCTCCTCACTGTTTACTACATTTCCGAGTTTCGTGTCATCTGCAAACTTTGAAATTATGCTCTTTATACGCAAGTCCAGGTCATTAATATATATCAAAAAGAGCAGTGGTCCTAATACCGCCCCTGGGGATCCCCACTGTACACTTCCCTCCAGTCTGAAAAATAACCGTTCACTGTTACTCTCTGCTTTCTGTCTCTTAGCCAGTTTTGTATCCACGCTGCCACTGTCCCTTTTATCCCATGGGCTTTAATTTTGCTAACAAATCTATTATGTGGCACTTTGTCAAACGCCTTTTGAAAGTCCATATACAGAACATCAACCGCACTACCCTCATCCACCCTCTCCGTTACTTCATCAAAGAACTCGATCAAGTTAGTCAAACACAATTTGCCTTTAACAAATCCGTGCTGACTTTCATTTATGAACCCATACTTTTCCAAATGCCAATTAATTTTGTCCTGTATTATTGTCTCTAAAGGTTTCCCCACCACTGACGTTAGGCTGACTGGCCTGTAGGTGCTAGGTTTATCACTCTCCTTTTTTTAAACAGGGGTGTAACATTTGCAATCCTCCAATCCTCTGGCACCACCCCCACAGCCATTCTGTCTGCCTCCACAAGAAGATCTCCTTTTTGGTCCCTAATCGGCCCCAGCCTTCCTTTGACTCCCCTTTAACTATTTATGTGTTTATAAAATGCTTTTGGGTTCCCTTTTATGTTAGCCGCTAATCTATTCTCATAAACTCTCTTTGCCCCTCTTATTCCCTTTTTTAGATCTCCTCTGTACTTTTTATATTCTATATCCACTTCGGTGGCAAAAACAGGAAGGCAGATTATTATCTGAACGCCAATAGATTGGGAAAAGGGGAAGTGCAACGAGACCTGGGCGTCCTTGTGCACCAGTCGCTGAAGGTAAGCATGCAGGTGCAGCAGGCAGCTAAGAAGGCAAATGGTATGTTGGCCTTCGTAGCGAGAGGGTTTAAGTACAGGAACAAGGATGTCTTGCTGCAGTTGTACAGGGCCTTGGTGAGACCACACCTTGAGTATTGTGTGCAGTTTTGGTCACCTTATCTGAGGAAGGATATTCTTGCCATGGAGGGAGTGCAGCGAAGATTCACCAGACTGATACCTGGGATGGCAGGAATGACGTATGAGGAGAGATTGGGTCGATTGGGCTTATACTCGCTGGAGTTTAGAAGAATCAGAGGGGATCTCATTGAAATTTATAAAATTCTAACAGGACTAGACAGACTTGATGAAGGAAGGATGTTCCCAATGGCCGGGGAGTCCAGAACCAGGGGTCACAGTCTAAAGATAAGGGGTAAGCCATTTAGGACAGAGATGAGGAGGAATTTCTTCACCCAGAGAGTGGTGAATCTGTGGAATTCTCTACCACAGAAGACAGTTGAGGCCAATTCATTAAATATATTCAAGAAGGAGTTAGATATATTTCTTAAGGCTAAAGGGATCAAGAGATATGGGGAGAAAGCAGGGACAGGGTACTGAGTTTGGATGATCAGCCATGATCTCATTGAATGGCGGAGCAGGCTCGAGGGGCCGAATGGCCTACTCCTGTTCCTATCTTCTATGTTTCTATCCCCCTGATAAATGAGTTTAAACCCTCCCCCACAGCTCTCGTTAACCTTCCTGTGAGGACATTGGTCCCAGCTCTGTTGATGTGCAACCCGTCCGGCTTGTACAGGTCCCTTTTGCCCCAGAGCTAGTCCCAATGCCCCAGGAATCTGAAGTCCTCCCTCCTGCACCATTTCTCCAGCCACGCTACCTTGAGTCTCCCCGGATCAGAGTCATTGAGCTGGAGCCTGAGTTAGAGACACTCCGACACATAAGGCAGGGGGAGGAATAGCTGGATAGTTTACTCTAGAACACAGTCACACCTCATAGAGGGATACATGTGCAGGAAGAGGAGTGTGTGACTGACAGCAGGGTCGGGGGAACTTAGTGATGGCAGGGAAAGAGGAACCACAACATCTGGTCCTGTCCAACAGGTCGATGTACTTGCTACCTGTGAGGATAAGGATAAAGGCTGCAGAGAAGATGGCCAGAAAGCTAACCATGACATCGTGGAGCAGGAGGCAGTCCAAGGGGAGAAGGAGCAGAATAGAAAGGTTGTCGTCAGAGGGGATTCGATAATTAGAGGAATAGAGTCACAATCGAGAGTCCAGGTGAGTGCATTCTCCACCTGGTGACAGGGTAAGAGACATTACAAAGCAGCTGGAGAGGAGTTTGGAAAGGGACAGTGAAGCTGCGCCGCTGGTACAGGCTGTACCTGAACCATGCTATTCCACTGGGACAGGCTGCACCTGAACTGGGCTGTTCCGCTGGGACAGGCTGTACCTGAACCGGGCTGTTCCACTGGGACAGGCTGTACCTGAACCGGGCTGTTCCACTGGGACAGGCTGTACCTGAACCGGGCTGTTCCACTGGGACAGGCTGTACCTGAACCGGGCTGTTCCACTGGGACAGGCTGTACCTGAACCGGGCTGCACCTGAACCGGGCTGTTCCACTAGGACAGGCTGCACCTGAACCGGGCTGCACTTGAACCGGGCTGTTCCACTGGGGCAGGCTGCACCTGAACTGGGCTGGGAGCAAGGTCCTAGTGGAAAGGACAAATAGGGCTGTAGATAGGACTTTAATCAATAAAGTGGGAGGAGTGTCTGGGTGGGAATAAAATAACCTAAAGATAAGGAAAAAGGAGGGTAAGAGCAAAGGTCCTTCACTGTCGCTGGGCCAAAATCCTGGAACTCCCTTCCTAACAGCATTGTGGGTGTACCTACACCATATGGACTGCAGCAGTTCAAGAAGGCGGCTCACCACCATCTTCTCAAGGGCAATTAGGGATGGGCACTAAATGCAGGCCTAGCTAGCGACGCCCACATCCCATCAATGAATAAATTAAAAAAATTTTTAAAACAGTAATGGCCCGTATTTTCCGATCTGGAAAAATCTACGCCCTTACCTCGGGATTCACACACTTCCGCTCCTGGGCCTTTCCAAACTTGAAATGCGCAGGGCCCACGTATCCCAGGGGCACAGGTAGTTCGCAGCGTCACTGGGATCACGTGGGCCATGGGGAGCCAATCACAGAAGGGAATCGCCCTTCATACACTTGACAGGAAGACCTGTCAAATATATGAATGGAGATCACCCCCAAAAACATAGTGAAACTTTAAATAAATTTTTTAAAAATCACATTTTTAAAATGACTTGAAATTACAATAAATTAAGTATTTTAAACAAAAATTTAAGTTTTTGAAAAATAATTAAAGTTTTTTACGGAGCTAAAAATAAACTTACCTTTTTCTAAAGTATTTTTAAATGATAAATCCGTGAAAAGCATTTAAAAAAAAAACTTTTTTCAACTCTTATCCTGGTAAAAGCAGGCCTTACGCTGCTTTTACCAGGTGTAAGAATTCTCAGGGTTTTCTGCGGGCGGAGGGTCTCCAAAAAGCAGAACTATCCATCCGCAGAGGCCCTTCTCCAGGGCAGCCGGAGGATCTGACAAGACCATTCTTGAGAGATGGGAAATGCCAGTTTTCAGCGCGTGCGCTGTGCATGCCTGAAACCAGCATTTCCGATGTCCCTATGGGTGGGTACACAGCGCGTACACACTCGTAGGGATCGGGATATCTGGGCCATTATAAATACTCCGGAAACAGGAAACATTATATGAAGTAATAATAAATAAAGCAGGAGCGATGAAAACTAAAAACATATTAAATTGCCTGTTTAGCAATGTACAGAGTGTCAGCAAATAAATCAACTCCAGCGGGATAGACAGGCAGGGTAGGGACAGTTACCCAGATAAGACATCTGTACACGCTGCACGTAGCAAGAGAAATAAAACAACGGAGTTATAAACACACATTCAGCTTAAAGGGTTTGATGTAGCGATTCCAGAGACCTTGCTCCAAGCTGGACGTGACTGGGAGTGAAAGGTTTTATACAGAATCACCTTTGCATCTCAACTTTAATATTCCAGACCTCTTGCCATAAAACACAGTATTCCTATTTGTAGGGAATGGTAGCACAGTGGTTATGTCACTGGGCTAATAATTCAGAGACCTGGACTAATGATCCATGAGACGCAAGTTCAAATCAGCAGCTGGGGAATTTAAATTCAGTTAATTAAATAAATCTGGAATAAAAAGCTAGAATCAGTAATGGTGACCATGAAACTATCAGATTGTTATCAAAGCCCATCTGGTTCACTAATGTCCTTTAGAGAAGGAAATCTGCCGTCCTTACCCGGTCTGGCCTATATGTGACTCCAGACCCACAGCAATGTGGTTGACTCTTAACTGCCCTCTGAAATGGCCAAGCGAGACACTCAGTTATACCAAACCGCTACAAAGTATACTCACTGTGGGAGCACCTTCACCTCACGGACTGCAAGGCAGCGGCTCACCACCACCTCGAGGGCAATTAGGGATGGACAATAAATACTGGCCTTCCAGCGACGCCCACATTCCAGGAACAAATTTTTTAAAATAGCTTTTTTATGCCCTTATCCATTTGAGGTGCTGCCTTTAATGTCATGTGAACTTCAACCCCCTCAAATCCCTCTGCTTTTCCACATCACCCAACCTTCCCCCATTCACAGTATCATTACTGCTTTTATTTAACCATTTCACACTTAATGACATTGAATTCCATCTGCCACTTTTTACCCCATCTTATCAATATCACTTTGTAGCTTCCTTTGGTTGTCTAAAGAATTAACTATATTTCCTATTTTAGTATTACCTGCAAATTTCAACACCTCTCCCTCTAGTCCTAGATCCACATCATTGATAGAAAAAGCGAACAGAAGTGGTCCCAGACAGAACCCTGTGGGACTCCACTGCCCACTTCCAACCACTCTGAGAAACTGTCTGTTATAAATCTCATCATTCATCAAGAAACTACTCGTGAAATAACGCTGGACGGCCAGCTGGTGACGCCATCCAAGGAGTATAAATACTCGGGCGTCGGCCCCAGCTTTCCAGGGACGTTTTGTAAGACAAGGAACTAGTGAAGTACAACTAGACCTCCATGTCCTGAAACAAGTCATTTTCTGTTGATTAAAGCCTTGCTTTACGCTCAAACCAAGTGTGTAGTGAGTTTTATTGCGTCACTGTCTTTAACTCCCACTTTCTGTTTCCTCCCTTCGAACCGATTTTTAATCCAGTTTTCTACCCACCCCTTAATTCCATACCCCGAATCTTCTCCACTGGTCTCCTGCCTAGTATCTGGTCAAAGGCTTTCTGAAGGTACACTTCGTTCTGAAATTTTAAGTAGTTTCTCTTTTTAATGGAATATATTTATTCTGCACCGTTGCAAAATTATTTTTTAAAACATCCCACAGTTGCTCTACAAACCTGGAAGCCAATTTCTCCCCTTCTCCCCCCTCTTCCTAAAACATCCCCTATTCCAATCTGGTGCCCTTGTTTTGGAACTAACTCTATCCCTTTATATTTGGACCTTAAAGCTTATCATGTTATAATCACTGCTCCCAAAAGTGCTCACCCACATTATATCTACATGATCTATTTTATTACTCATAACTATATCTAGCAAGGGCTCTCCCCTTGTAGGCTTAGGAACATACTGATCAAGGGAGGAGTCCTGTACACATTTTAGGAATTCCACTGCCCTTTCTCCATTTACTCCCGCCTTGTCCTGGTCAATGCACGGGTAATTAGACTCTCCCAGAACTGTAATTGTTATTCTACTCATCTCCCTGATGCGCTGACAGATTGCCTCTCCCGCCTTGGATTGATTTTACCTTCCCTGTCCCCTTCCTTCCTAGTTTTAGTGACTCTTCACTTCACTATTTATCCATTTTTCCAGTTCTGATGAAAGGTCATGGACCTGAGATGTTAACTCTATTTCTCTCTCCACGGATGCTGCCTGACCTGCTGAGTATTTCCAGCATTTTCTGTTTTTATTTATTATTGCCAGTTCATTAGCTCCTTCTCCATTCAGATGCAGCACATCCTTGCAGAATACTTCCCATCTTCCCCAGAACTGGTACCAATGCTCATAAACACTATTTTGGCAGGGGGATGGGCACCAGGAGACACAAGGTGCACAAAGGATTGGGAGAGACAGATAGCCTCTAGAGTAAGAAATAGTACGGTATTAGGTGGGGTCAGACTAAGAGCGAATACAAGAAGGTCTAAGAGAGGTTTATAGTGCATGTGTGTAACTGCACGAAGCCTGGTAAATAAGGTCGGTGCGCTGCAGGCACAAATAGCCACGTGGGAATACGATGTCGTGGCGATAACGGAGACCTCGATCAAAAATTGGGATTGGGTACTAAATATTCCTGGATATAAGGTGTTCAGGATAGATAGGGGAGGAAAGAAAGGAGGTGGAGTGGCAGTATTGATTAAGGAGAATATTACAGTGCTGGAGAGAGAGAGGATGTCCTGGAGGGGTCAAGGACAGAATCTATTTGGTTAGAGTTGAGAAACAATAGAGGTGCCATTACACTACTAGGTGTATTCTGTAGACCAACAGCTAGTGGGAAGGATATAGAGGAGCAAATTTACAGGGAAATTACAGAGAGGTGCAAGAACTATAGAGTAGTGATAATGGGGGACTTCAACTATCCTAATATAGACTGGGATAGTAATAGTGTAAAGGGCAGAGAGGGAGAAGAATTTCTGAAGTGTGTTCAGGAGAACCTTCTTGATCAGTACGTTTCCGGATTAACGAGGAAGGAGGCATTGCTGGATCTGGTTCTGGGGAATGAGGTAGGTCAAGTGGAGCAAGTGTCAGTAGGTGAACATTTAGGGAACAGTGATTATGGTATCATAAGGTTTAGATTAGCTATGGAAAAGGACAAAGAGCAACCTAGTGTCAAAATACTTAATTGGAGGAGGGCCAATTTCAGAGGGTTGAGAATGGAGCTGGCCCGGGTAAATTGGAATCAAAGATTGGCAGGCAAAACTGTAATCAAACAATGGGCTGCCTTTAAAGAGGAGATGGTTCGGGTACAGTCGAGGTACATTCCCACAAGGGGGAAAGGTAGGGCAAACAAAGCCAGAGCTCCCTGGATAACGAAAGAGATAGAGAGTAAGATGAAGCAGAAAAAGAGGGCATATCACAGATGTCAGGTGGAGAATACAAGTGAAAACCAGGCTGAATATAGAAAGTTCCGAGGGAATGTGAAAAGGAAATAAGAGGGGCAAAGAGAGAGTATGAGAATAGATTGGCAGCGAACACAAAAAGGGAATCCAAAAGTCTTCTATAGGCATATAAATAGTAAACAGGTAGTAAGAGGAGGGGTGGGGCCGATTAGGGACCAAAATGGAGACGTATGCATGAAGGCAGAGGGCATGGCTGAGGTACTAAATGAGTACTGCTAATGTAACGCCCTTATTTAAAAAGGGAAGTAGACAAAAGGCTGGAAACTATAGACCAGTTAGCCTAACATCTGTGGTTGGTAAAATGTTGGAGTCCATTATTAAGGAAGCAGTAACAGGACATTTGGATAAGCATAATTTAATCGGATAGAGTCAGCATGGTTTTATGAAGGGGATGTCATGCTTGACAAATTTGCTCGAATTCTTTGAGGACGTAACAAACAGGGTGGATAAAGGGGAACCAGTGGATGTGGTGTATTTGGACTTCCAAAAGGCATTTGACAAGGTGCCACACAAAAGATTACTGCACAAGATAAAAAATCACGGGATTGGGGGTAATATACTGGCATGGGTGGAAGATTGGCTATTTAACAGAAAACAGAGAGTTGGAATAAATGGTTCATTCTTGGGTTGGCAATCAGTGACTAGTGGTGTTCCGCAGGGGTCAGTGCTGGGACCCCAACTCTTTACAATCTATATTAACGATTTGGAGGAAGGGACCGAGTGCAACGTATCCAAGTTTGCCGATGATACAAAGATGGGAGGGAAAGCATTGAGTGAGGAGGACATAAAAAACCTGCAAAAGGACATAGACAGGCTAAGTGAGTGGGAAGAAATTTGGCAGATGGAATATAATGTTGGAAAGTGTGAGGTTATGCACTTTGGCAGAAAAAATCAAAGAGCAAGTTATTATCTAAATGGAAAGAAACTGCAAAGTGCTACAGTACAAAGGGATCTGGGGGTCCTGGTGCATGAAACACAGAAGGTTAGTATGCAGGTACAGCAGGTGATCAGGAAGGCCAATGGAATCTTGGCTTTTATTGCAAGGGGGATGGAGTATAAAAGCAGGGAAGTCTTGCTTCAGTTATACAGGGTACTGGTGAGGCCACACCTGGAATACTACGTACAGTTTTGGTTTCCATATTTAAGAGGCAGTTCAGAGAAGGTTCACTCGGTTGATTCCGGAGATGAGGGGGTTGACTTATGAGGAAAGGTTGAGTAGGTTGGGCCTCTACTCATTGGAATTCAGAAGAATAAGAGGCGATCTTATCGAAACATATAAGATTGTGAGGAGGCTTGATCGGGTGGATGCGGTGAGGATGTTTCCACTGATGGGTGAGACTAGAACTAGGGGGCATAATCTTAGAATAAGGGGCTGCCCTTTCAAAACTGAGATGAGGAGAAACTTCTTCACTCAGAGGGTAGTAAATCTATGGAATTTGCTACCTCAGAGAGCTGTGGAAGCTGCGACATTAAATACATTTAAAACGGAGATAGACAGTTTCCTAGCTGATAAGGGAATTAGGGATTACGGGGAGCGGGCAGGGAAGTGGACGTGAGTCTAGGTTCGGATCAGCCATGATCCTATTGAATGGTGGAGCAGGCCCGAGGGGCCGTATGGCCTACTCCTGCTCCTACTTCTTATGTTCTTATGTTATGTTCTTATGTAATTTGCATTTGTCTTCACCAAGGAAGAGGATGCTGCCATAGACATAGTGAAAGAGATTAGCAAAATACTGCGGATGCTGGAAATCCGAAATAGCAACAGAAAACGCTGGAAAAACTCAGCAGGCCAGGCAGCATCCGTGGAGAGAGAAACAGAGTTAATGTTTCAGGTCAATGACCTTTCGTCAGAACTGGAAAAAAGCAGGAAAAGGAATAGATTGTGAAGCAAGCCTTTTCCCAGCCCCTAACTTGCTTCACAATCTATTCCATTTCCTGCTTTTTTCCAGTTCTGACGAAGGGTCATCGACCTGAAACGTTAACTCTGTTTCTCTCTCCACAGATGCTGCCTGACCTGCTGAGTATTTCCAGCATTTTCTGTTGTTATTATATACAGTGAAAGAGGAAGTAGTTGAGATATTGGATGGGATAAAAATTGATGAGTAGGAGGTACTAGAAAGGCTGTCTGTACTTAAAGTAAATAAGTCACCAGGACCGGATGGGATGTATCCTAAGATGCTGAGGGAAGTAAAGGTGGAAAATGCGGAGGTCCTGGCCATAATCTTCCAATCCTCCTTGGATACGGGGGTGGCGACAGAGCACTGGAGAATTGCAAATGTTACACCCTTGTTCAAAAAAAGGTGAACTCTTGGGTACGAACAATAAACAAATAAACTGTAACTTAACACAAATACATTTAATGAAACTTAAAAAATTAAATTAAAATTTGGTTGCCGGTGGTGATGATGCACTCCAGTCCCCGCGGTGCCCACTGGTCTCGGAAGGCCTCGAGCGTGCCAGCAGACACCGCGTGCTCCATCTCCAGGGCCACCCGGGCACGAACATGGCCGCGGAAGAGAGGTAGGGCAATCGGGCCGATCGATCCCCTCGACTGCCTGCTGCCTGGACATGTTAATGGCCTTTTTGGCCAGGCCCAGGAGCAGTCCCACAAGGAGGTCCCCCGATCTGCCCGCTCCCCTCTAGACCGGGTGACCAAAGATCAGGAGCGTGGGACTGAAGTGCAGCCAAAAATCGAGGAGCAGCCCCTTCAAATAGTGGAAGAGGGGCTGCAACCTCTCACATTCCATATAGACATGGAACACGGACTCCTCCAGGCTGCAGAAAAGGCAGGCGGCCTGGGAGTCCATGAACCGACTTAAAACCATATTGCACGGGACTGCTCCGTGCAACACCCTCCAGGCCAAGTCCCCAATAGAAAAAGGGAGGACTCCCGCGTAGAGAGCCCTCTATTGGGGACCCCTGCCTCCTCCGGACGGCAAGATGGTGCGCTAAGACGTGTCCGGACGGCAGACGAAGATGGCAAAGTGGAGAGTGTGCAGGAGCAGCCCGTACAGGAAATCCCTCCGCGCAGAATGAAAAGGCACGGAGGGCATTTCCCCGAGATGGCTCAAGTTGTGAGGCGCCGGTTCCCGAGAGGGGGTTCAGCGCCAGGTGCCGATGAGGAATTCCGACCGCACAGGGGTCGGTTCGGACAGGATCGCCCCACACAATAAAAAGGTGTAAGGGTAAACCCAGGAGGAAAGAGAAGTGGAGAGGCAGAGAGGTTTAGGGAGGGAATTCCAGAGCTTTGGGCCTAGGCTGCTGAAGGCACGGCCGCCAATGGTGGAGCATTTAAAATCGGGGATGTTCAAAATCAAAAATAATCTCTCAATTACTTTTCTCACCAAATATCTGTCGAGCTGACCCTGAAGGTCTCTGCCTTGAGCCAACATTCATCACCTGAGTGAGTCAGTCAGCACCAAGTGTGCGACTCTAACCTCCATCAGTAACAAAGCTGCCCTCAAGCTCGACAAAGATGGCAAAGTGGAGAGTGTGCAGGAGCAGCCCGTACAGGAAATCCCTCTGCGCAAGCACTGAGTGTGAGTCATCAAAGAGTGCTGTGAGTTTGGGTAAGTGTGAGAGTTCTTTAATTGTTATTTCTCTTTAAATCATTCTTGATAAGATTACTTAAGCAGTTTAAGTAAAGGGGAAAAGTTAAATATTTGGGATTCTGTTGGTTTAAGAAGAGTAAAACAAGGTTACACTGCAGTAGGAGTAAATTGGCACAGCAGGCAGTGGAAACCAGTTTTCTAACCAATCAGCAGGGGTGACTCATTTGGCTGTAAACAAACAAACAGTATAAAAAGACCAGTGCTAGTGCGAGCAAGCACTGAGTGCGAGTCAGCAGAGTGTGCTGTGAGTTTGGGTAAGTGGGGTGTTAGGTGCTCTTTTCAAACTTTAACTCTGTGGGTTGTAGTTAATAAGGCCTTTCTGGTACAGAGTGACTGTTGGTAAACCATTTAACTGGTGTAACTAGAGGGATTGATTTAATTTAAATCCAATTAATTAAAGGGGATACTAGCATCTAAAATCGGACAGAGGGTGTCCATAACTAACAATAAAAATTTTAATTAATTACATAGAATGGAGCAGGTGATGTGTTACTGTTGCGAGATGTGGGAGCCGGTGAACCCCATTGAGGCTCATGGTGATTACGTCTGTGACAAGTGTCTGCTGCTACAAGAACTCCAGCTCCGTGTTGATGAGTCTGAGCTTCAGACACTGTGACACATCAGGGAGGGGGAGAAGTACCTGGACTCTGTGTATCAGGAGGTGGTCACACCTATGAAGTTAATTAATTCAGATGTACCCCATGGTCAGGGACAGGACGGTGTGACTACGAGTGAGGCAGGTACGGGGATCCAGGAGGTAGAGCTGGAGGAGCCGCAGCCCTTGCTCTTGTCCAACAGGTTCGAGGTTCTTACTCCCTGTGGGGACAGGAGCAGGGACTGCAGGGAGGATGACCAACCTGGCCACAGCACCGTGGAACGGGGGGCCATTCAAGAGGGGGGAGTAAATAGAAATGTTGTAGTGGTAGGGGATAGTATTATTAGGGGGATAGATAGAGTTCTCTGCAGCCGAGAGCGAGAAAGAAACTTGCAGTGGGAGGGGTTGGATCCAGTTGTCGTGGTCCATGTTGGTACAAACGACGTAGATAGGACTAGGAAGCCGGTTCTGTTAAAGGAGTATGAGCAGCTAGGGTTCAAATTAAAAAACAGAACCTCAAGGGTAATAATCTCTGGATTATTACCTGAGCCATGAGCGAATTTGGCTAGGACAAATAAAATTAGAGAGTTAAATGCATGGCTCAAAGACTGGTGTGGGAGAAATGGGTTTTGCTTCCTGGGACACTGGCACCAGTACTGGGGCAGGAGGGAGCTGTTCCGTTGGGACGGGCTTCACTTGGCCAGTGCTGGGACTAGAGTCCTGGCGGATCATATAACTAGGGCTGTAGAGAGGGCTTTAAACTAACTAGTGGGGGGGAGGTTCCTAGAGAGCAAATAATAAAAATGACAACAGAGAAGGTCATAGACTTAGGTAGCAGTGGGGAAATTAAAAACCAGAGCGTGTCAGGAAGGGGCAGAAGGTATGGAGTAAAAGGTAAAGTAATAAAAAGGGCAAAAGCAGGAACTAAGTGTCACAAAACATATTTGAAAGTTCTCTATCTGAATGCACGTAGCATTCATAACAAAATAGACGAGTTAATGGCACAAATAACTACATATGGGTATGATCTTGTGGCCATTACAGAAACATGGCTGCAGGGTGACAATACCTGGGAATTAAACATACCAGGTTATTTAATGATCAGGAAGGACAGGCAGGAAGAAAGGGGAGTTGGGGTGGCCATGTTAATAAAGGAAGGAATCACTGTAATACAGAGAAATGATATTGGGTCAAAAGATCAGGATAATGAAACAGTTTGGGTGGAGGTAAGGAATAATAAGGGGAAAAAAACACTAGTGGGCGTAGTCTATAGGTCTCCGAACAGTGGCAACTCTGTTGGACGGAGTATCAATCAGGAAATAGTTGAGGCTTGTAATAAGGGAACATCTATAATTATGGGGGATTTCAACTATCATATTAATTGGACAAATCAAATTGGGCAGGGCTGCCTTGAGGATGAGTTCATTGAGTGTATTAGGGATGGGCTTCTTGAGCAGTATGTAACTGAACCGACCAGGGGGCAAGCAACCTTAGATCTGGTCCTGTGTAACGAGACAGGATTAATTAAAAATGTCCTAGTAAAGGATCCCCTTGGAATGAGTGACCATAACATGGTTGAATTCCATATTCAATTAGAGGGTGAGAAGGTTGGATCTCAAACAAGCATGCTAAGCTTGAATAAAGGAGACTGTGAAGGTATGAGAGCGGAATTGAGTAGAGTGGATTGGGAAAATAGATTAAAGGGTAAGACGATACATGATCAGTGGTGTACATTTAAGGAGTTATTTTACAACTTCCAAAAAAAAAATATTCCACTGAGAAGGGTGTAAAAGAAAAGACAGCCACCCGTGGCTAAGTAAAGGAATTAAGGATAGTATTCGACTAAAAACAAGGGCATATAAGGTAGCCAAATCTAGTGGGAGGATAGAGGATTGGGAAAACTTTAAAAGACAGCAAAAAATAACAAAAAGATTGATTAAGAAAGGGAAGATAGATTATGAAAGTAAATTAGCAAAAAATATAAAAACAGATAGTAAGAGTTTTTATAGTTATATAAAAAGAAAAAGGGTGGCTAAAGTAAATGTTGGTCCCTTAGAGGATGAGACCGGGAAATTAATGGTGGGAAATATGGAGATGGCAAAAACACTGAATGAATATTTTGTATCAGTCTTTACAGTAGAGGACACTAAGAATATCCCAACACTGGAAAAACAGGGGGCTATGGGGGGGAGGAGCTAAACACGATCAAAATCACTAAGGAAGTGGTACTCGGTAAAATAATGGGACTCAAGGCGAATAAATCACCTGGACCTGATGGCTTACATCCTAGGGTCTTGAGGGAAGTGGCGGTAGGGATTGTGGATGCATTGGTAATAATTTTCCAAAACTCCCTGGACTCAGCAAAGGTCCCGGCAGACTGGAAAACTGCTAATGTAACACCCTTATTTAAAAAGGGCAGTAGACAGAAGGCTGGAAACTATAGACCGGTTAGCCTAACATCTGTGGTAGGTAAAATTTTGGAGTCCATTATTAAGGAGACAGTAACAGGACATTTGGATAATCATAATTTAATAGGACAAAGTCAGCATGGTTTTATGAAGGGGAAGTCATGTTTGACAAATTTGCTGGAGTTCTTTGAGGAAGTAACATATAGGGTGGATAGAGGGGAACTAGTGGACGTAGTGTATTTAGACTTCCAAAAGGCATTTGACAAGGTGCCACACAAAAGATTATTGCTTAAGATAAAAAATCACGGGATTGGGAGTAATATTCTGGCATGGATAGAGGATTGGCTATCTAACAGAAGGCAGAGAGTTGGGATAAATGGTTCATTCTCTGATTGGCAATCAGTAACTAGTGGTGTTCCGCAGGGGTCAGTGCTGGGTCCCCAACTCTTTACAATCTATATTAACGATTTGGAGGAGGGGACCGAGTGTAACATATCAAAGTTTGCAGATGATACTAAGATGGGAGGGAAAGTAGTGAGTGAGGAGGACATAAAAAACCTGCAAGGGGACATAGACAGGCTAAGTAAGTGGGCAGAGATTTGGCAGATGGAATACAATACTGGAAAGTGTGAGGTTATGCACTTTGGCAGGAAAAATCGTAGAGCAAGTTATTATCTTAATGGCAAGAAACTGGAAAGTACTGAAGTACAAAGGGATCTGGGGGTCCTGGTGCATGAAACTCAAAAGGTTAGTATGCAGATGCAGCAAGTGATTGAGAAGGCCAATGGAATGTTGGCTTTCATTGCTAGGGGGATAGAATATAAAAATAGGGAGGTATTGCTTCAGTTGTACAAGGTATTGGTGAGACCGCACCTGGAATACTGCATACAGTTTTGGTGTCCATACTTAAGAAAAGACATACTTGCTCTCGAGTCAGTACAAAGAAGGTTCACTCGGTTAATCCCGGGGATGAGGGGATGGACATATGAGGAGAGGTTGAGTAGATTGGGACTCTACTCATTGGAGTTCAGAAGAATGAGAGGCAATCTTATTGAAACATATAAGATTGTGAAGGGGTTGGATCGGGTGGATGCGGGGAAGATGTTCCCGATGATGGGTGAAACTAGAACTAGGGGGCATAGTCTTAGAATAAGGGGCTGCTCTTTCAAAACTGAGATGAGGAGGAACTACTTCACTCAGAGGGTGGTAGGTCCATGGAATATGCTGCCCCAAAACGCTGTAGAAGCTACATCATTACATAAATTTAAAACAGAAATAGACAGTTTCCTAGAAGTAAAGGGAATTAAGGGTTACGGGGAGCGGGCAGGAATTTGGACATGAGTCTAGGTTCAGATCGGTCATGGCCCTGTGGGTAGCGGAGCGGGCCCAGGGGCCATGTAGCCTGATCCTGCTCCTATTTCGTGTGTCTAATTCTGTTAGATTCAGGAGATGGTTCTGTGATAGTAGATTGGCGGTTAGGATCAGATCAGCCATGATCTTATTGAATGGCGGAGCAGGCTCGAGGGGCCGATTGGCGGAGCAGGCTCGAGGGGCCGATTGGCGGAGCAGGCTCGAGGGGCCGATTGGCGGAGCAGGCTCGAGGGGCCGATTGGCGGAGCAGGCTCGAGGGGCCGATTGGCGGAGCAGGCTCGAGGGGCCGATTGGCCGACTCCTGCTCCTATTTCTTATGTTCTTATCTTCTTATCAGCAAAGTAATGGACGGTGTCATCGACAGCGCTGTCAAGCGGCAATTACTTACCACTAACCTGCTCACCGATGCTCAGTTTGGGTTCCACCAGGACCACTCGGCTCCAGACCTCATTACAGCCTTGGTCTAAAATGGACAAAGGAGCTGAATTCCAGAGTTGAGATGAGAGTGACTGCCCTTGGCATCAAGGCAGCATTTGACCGAGTGTGGCATCAAGGAGCCCGAGTAAAACTGGTGTCTCGATGTGTCTTTCTTTCACCTATTCCAGTGCCTCTGCTCGGTGAACCCTGAGGGCCAGTATCGCGAGAAGCGTCGTCTTCTGAAAAGGTCGTGGGACTGAGGCGAGAAAGGCAGATTAGAAGAGATGATGAGAAAAGTCTAGCAAATAATATAAAAGGAAATAGTGAAGGTTTTTATGGCTCTTTGTGATACAGGAGACGTTTTAGAGGCTTCCTCTCAGGCACTTTGTTCTCCGCTCCCGTGATGTAATGGAGTTTGTTAGCTCCGTAGTTCTGCTAATGAACCAGCGGCCCAGAGAATGTGAGTTCCAATCCCACCGCAGCAAGCGGTGATAAGTGACTTCAATAAATCTGGTAACTGCTGGTAATATTTTCACAAACAATTATTTTTCTCCAGTTAGCTCCATCACCAGTCCATATCCTCCTCTAGTAAACCTATATTCTCACTTCCACCATCATTTGCAAAAACCAATGTACAATAATATTTATTTACTATCTTCACGAGACTCCCCCCTTTACCCCTAAATGGTCCTATCTTCTCTTTAACTATTCATTTACTTTTGATGTGCTTATAAAAGCCATTATTATTTCCTTTTATATTTTCTGTTGCCTATTGTCATATTCCCTTTTACCCTTCTAAGCTCACCTTTCACCTCCCCACTACACTTTCTGGATTCCTCATGATTATCTCTAGTATTGCTGGCCCTATCTTTATCACATGCCTTCCTTTTAAGTTTCAAGTTAGTTTAATCTCTGTTTATCCATGAACTCTATTATTCGATGCCCCATTTTCAGTTTACAGGAAAGTATTTATTTTGTAATCTCTCCATCTCATGTCTGAAGATTTCCCACTGCTGATCTATCTGTTTCCTAACTTTTTCGTTCAGTTAATACATCCCTGATCCCTTCTTATCTCACTGAACTGTGCCCTTTTCCACTCCAGCACCCTGATCTTAGACTCTTCATTGTCCTTTTCTATCTTTGCATTGAATCCATGTTGTGCTCACTATTTCCCAATTGTTCTCCTCTCACACCCACATCATCTCTGCGTCTCAGAATGTCAGAGTCCTGGCTCCTGTCCCTCCCCCACGTCCTTCCTTCAATCAACACAAGTTCTGTGCCTCTCCCTTCAACATTTCCAAGCCTCATTGTTCTCTAAGCCCTCAATAAATCAGTGCCCAAAACTGCGGACAATTGTGACCTCACCAGTGTTGGAAACAAAGTTAGAAGAACGTGCTTCAAACTGGAGTCACGTGCACTCGTGACGTATCCTCATATTTCAGTAACGGTGTCGGTATATTGGGACCTTTCAGGGAATCACCCCAAACCTTTCATTGTCTGCACACTTGCTGCTATCCCCTAACCCAGCTGTTTAATTGGTTCAATCTCGGTGAGTGCTGTTTATCACCTGGCTACATAGCTTGGTGGAAACAAATTTCAGATTACATATTGCAAGATGGATTTATGGATTTTTATACATGTATATTTTTCTCTAGGGTTCAGCATCAAGCATAAGTGGACCTCACACACCCTATGAACTGGAGTGTGCCCTTACCTTCCCAAGTAAATATAGCGAGATCCAAGGATTGAACACAGACCCTGTTCTCTGTCCTCTGACTTACTGGAATATATCACATGGTGCCACATGATCTTCTCATCTTCAGAAGATGGAAGAATTCACCAGGACGATGTTCGGATGTAGAACACAATGCAGAGTTACCTGGTAAGGGAATGAGATGGGGACAGAGTGAGATTCGAACTGCCAAAATGGGAATTTGGCTCCAGTAGGAACTAGGAGCAGAGATGGAGGGAGGGGTAGAGTAGTTCAATTGAAATTTATGTAGATCAAAATTATAATCTTGACATTTAACTATAACTCAACCATTTATAGTAAGACTCGGAGCACAAGAAGTGAGTGTGATGGATGGATCCTGCAGGATGTGGGAGTTTCAAGTAGCAGGTGTTGACTCAGATAAACACATCTGCGGGAAATGTCTCCAACTGAGATTACTGGGGCTCAGAAAGAGGTTATGAGGTAAAAGGAAATCAAGGAGGAGAGAATCTCGAAAAGCATTAACAAGAACAGCAAAGTATTCTATAAATATATCAGTTAAAAAAAATTGTCAAATGCATCCCTCCTTAAAACCTATCTCTTTGAACAACCTTTTCCTGACCCCCTCCTAAATTCTCCTTCCTTTGGCTTGGCTTGTTTTCCTGGTGACTCTTGAGAACAAGCTGGCTGCCCCTGGGCTGGCAGTTCCATAAGGAGCTCCTCATCGCTTCACCTCCATCCATGGGGATCTGCCAAAATCCTTTGCCCTTTCTCTCCCAAATCACCTCGCTTCCCCTGTTCAAGTTCCCCAGGCTCCATCAGTTGGTGCATTTTAGCTCGAACTACAAGTTAACTGTTATTTTAAGCCGCCATTACCCATCCCCCGCCCCGCTGCTCTCCACTTCTCTCACTGAGCTGCTGAATTCTCTTCTCAAATCTGATTTCCGAATTCCTGGACTTTTCTGGACATCAAGACTACGCTTCTGCACAGGACTACACTGGATTACACCGTAAGGCATCACCTGTGTCTCTGATTCTGCTGCTAAAAATTTTAAAGTAATCATTTGGTCTCCTCCCTCACTGTTGTTGTTTCTCTGTTGAGCTGGGCGACTCGTTCTACTGCTCTTTCAGCTTTGTTTAGCGCTGGCTTGTGGTTTTACATTTTTTCCGCCGCTTCTGATCTACGGTGACCGCCAACTTTGCGTCAATTTTGTCATCATCTTTCTGCACCGCAACCGATTCTCTTTCCCATGGTAACAACCTCCATCCTCCAAATTCTCTACCCTTCAAATAGTTTCAGGATTTCACTCGCCCGCTACACCTGTCTCCGAACTTGGACAATGGTTTGTCGACGCTCCACACTGACTCCACCCTACCTGCGTCAACTTTATCCCTCCACGGGACCTCTGACTTTGATTCTGGACTCCCTACTATTGTCTCCAACCTATTCTCTGCTACTACCAGGAAATATGTATCCCATTAATTGTTACATAACCAGGCCTATGTAACCTGAGTTTTCCCTGTGGTCATTCGTGTGCACATTTTGGCTGCTGCTCCGGACCCGAGCCGATCACTTCTATTTCCACTTTTTTCACCCCCTTTTTCTTTTCTCTCTACCCCTCCCTGACCGCTCTCTCCTGTCGTCATGCTGCCTTTCACCTCTCCTCTCTCGGGTACTCTGCCCTCCCAAATCCCTAACCCAACCCTTCATTACTCTTCGACCTTCCTACTCTCCGGCCGCTATCCCTGGCTTGTCTCCCTCTTAGATAAGCCCACAGCTTCCCTCTGCACCTCTCCGAAGGGCCCATCGAGGCACTCAATGCTTCTTCCTCATGAGCAGCAACCCCAATAGTCCCATCCTACACTCTCGCTGACCTTACCGCCCAGCGCGCCCACTGGTGGCTAATCTTGCCAATCTCCTCCCCGTCCTACTCACCCCTCCCAGCGCTGATCCTGTGGACGCTGGCAGTGAGTCAGCCATCATTGTCCCTCTCCGCATCTCCCTTCAGAATGTCCGTTTACTTGCGAACAAGGCCCTTGCCATCCATGAGCTTATCGTGGATGATTGAATTGACATCATGGCCCTGACGGAAACTTGGCTGAGGGAGGATTTAAGAAAAAAATTCTCTCATGGGATGTGGACGTCGCTGGCAAGGCCAGCATTTATTACCCATCCCTAATTGCCCTTGAGAAGGTGGTGGTGAGTCTCCTTCTTGAACCGCTGCAGTCCGTGTGGTGAAGGTACTCCCGCAGTGCTGTTAGGGAGTTCCAGGGTTTTGACCCAGCGACTATGAAGGAACGGCGATATACTTCCAAGTCAGGATGGTGTGTGACTTGGAGGGGAACTTGGAGGTGGTGGTGTTCCCATGCGCCTGCTGCCCTTGTCCTTCTAGGTGGTAGAGGTCGTGGGTTTGGGAGGTGCTGTCGAAGAAGCCTTGGCGAGTTGCTGCAGTGCATCTTGTAGATGGTACACACTGCAGCCACGGTGCGCCGGTGGTGGAGGGAGTGAATGTTTAAGGTGGTGGATGGAGTGCCAATCAAGCGGGCTGCTTTGTCTTGGATGGTGTCGAGTTTCTTGAGTGTTGTTGGAGCTGCACTCATCCAGGCAAGTGGAGAGTATTCCATCACACTCCTTACTTGTGCCTTGTAGATGGTAGAAAGGCTTTGGGGAGTCAGGAGGTGAGACACTCAACACAGAATACCTAGCCTCTGACCTGCTCTTGTAGCCACAGTATTTATGTGGCTGGTCCAGTTAAGTTTCTGGTCAATGGTGACCCCCCAGGATATTGATGGTGGGGGAGTCGGCGATGGTAATGCTGTTGAATGTCAAGGGACAGTGGTTAGACTCTCGCTTTTTGGAAATAGTCATTGCTTGGCACTTGTGTGGCGCGAATGTTACCTGCCACTTATCAGCCCAAGCCTGAATATCGTCCAGGTCTTGCTGCATGCGGGCATAGACTGCTTCATTATCTGAGGAGTTGCGAATGACACTGAGCACTGTGCAGTCATCGGCAAACATCCCACTTTTGACCTTATGATGGAGGGAAGGTCACTGATGAAGCAGCTGAAGATGGTTGGGCCTAGGAACTCTTGCCCTGAGGAACTCCTGCAGCGATGTCCTGGGGCTGTGATGATTGACCTCCAACCACCACAACCATCTTCCTTACACCTTACCCTTAAATGAAGCCTCCCCGCCTGGCTATACCTTCCACCACTTGCCCCGCTCAGACTGCCGTGGTGGCGGTGTGGCTCTCATCACCAAATCACACCTTGGTCTGTCCCCCTACTCCTCCGGCACTTTCTCCTCCTTTGAGCATCTCACCTTATTCCACCCCTCTCACCTCTCATTTAAAATCCTTGTTCTCTACCGCCCACCCAAGTACCATAAAAATGTTATTACCGAGATATCTTCACTGTTCTCCTCCCTCAGCCTCTGCACCGAACGACTTCTCATCCTCGGTGATTTCAACCTCCATCTCAATTCATCACGCTCTCTCTCCTCTGAGTTCACTAGCCTCCTACCCTCCCTTAAACTCTCCCTCCATGTAAACTCCCCAACCCATATTCACGGCCACCCCTTAGACCTTGCCATCTCTCGTGGTCTCGCTACTCCCATTATGTCAATCGCAGATAAGGCCATGTCTGACCATTTCCTCGTATCGCTCGCCACCCACATCCCCCTTCCACCCACCCCCCCAACCCTCCTTCTGTGTCCGCCCCTGGAAAAACTCTCTCCCAACTCTCTTACAACTGCACTTACGAAATCCCAACTGTCCAGCCTCTGGCCCTCCATTCAGCATGTCATTTCTGCAGCTACCGATCTGTTCAACCACACCCTCACCACTATCTTTGATGCCCGAGTCCCTACTAAAACCATTACTCTCTCTCACCCTGGCCGTTCCCCCTGGTAAGGCCCTCATCTCCGCTCCCTTAAGTTCTTTGTCTCTAAGATTGAGACCATCTGTTCAGCTGCCTCTGCCACTTCCCTTCCTTCCCCTAGCCCACTGGGCCAAACTTCCTCTAAGGTTCCCCCCTGCCCTAGCCCTGAACTTACATCTTTCTCCAGTTTCTCTCCGATCTCCCCTCTTGACCTCTCCACACTCATCCTGTCCATGAGACCCACCTCCTGCTCCCTTGACCCTATTCCCACCAAACTGCTGACCACCCAACTTCCTTTTCTGGCACCCATGTTAGCTGATATTGTTAACGGTTCTCTCTCCTCAGGTACTGTCCCCCTCTCCCTCGAATCTGCCGTCATCACCCCTCTCCTCAAAAAACCAACCCTTGACCCCTCTGTCCTTGTAAACTACCGCCCCAACTCCAACCTCCCTTTCCTCTCCAAAGTCCTTGAATGTGTTGTCGCCTCCCAAATCCGTACCCATCATTCCCGGAACTCCATGTTTGAATCCCTTCAATCAGGTTTCCACCCTTGCCACAGTACCGAAACGGCTCTCATCAACGTCACAAATTACATTCTTTGTGACTGTGACAAAGGTAAACTATCCCTCCTCGTCCTTCTTGACTTGTCTGCAGCCTTTGACACGGTTGACCATTCCACCTTCTCCAACGCCTCTCCACCGTCGTCCAGCTGGGTGGGACTGCACTCGCCTGGTTCCATTCTTATAGAAACATAGAAACATAGAAGATAGGAGCAGGAGTAGGCCATTCGGCCCCTCGAGCCTGCTCCGCCATTCAATGAGATCATGGCTGATCATCCAAATTCAGTACCCTGTCCCTGCCTTCTCCCCATATCCCTTGATCCCTTTAGCCTTAAGAAATATATCCAACTCCTTCTTGAATATGTTTAATGAATTGGCCTCTACTGCCTTCTGTGGTAGAGAATTCCACAGGTTCACCACTCTCTGGGTGAAGAAATTCCTCCTCATCTCTGTCCTAAATGGCTTACCACTTATCCTTAGACTGTGACCCCTGGTTCTGGACTCCCCGACCATCTAGTCCAGCATCTAGTCTGTCTAGTCCTGTTAGAATTTTATAAGTTTCGATGAGATCCCCTCATTCTTCTAAACTCCAGTGAGTACAAACCCAATCGACCCAATCTCTCCTCATGCGTCATTCCTGCCATCCCAGGTATCAGCCTGGTGAATCTTCGCTGCACTCCCTCCATGGCAAGAACATCCTTCCTCAGATAAGGCGACCAAAACTGCACACAATACTCAAGATGTGGTCTCACCAAGGTCCTGTACAATTGCAGCAAGACATCCTTGTTCCTGTACTCAAACCCTCTCGCTATGAAGGCCAACATACCATTTGCCTTCTTAACCGCCTGCTGCACCTGCATGCTTACTTTCAGCGACTGGTGCACAAGGACGCCCAGGTCTCGTTGCACTTCCCCTTCTCCCAATCTATTGCCATTCAGATAATAATCAGCATTTTTGACACGAAAGTGGATAACTTCGCATTTATCCACATTATACTGCATCTGCCATGCTTCTGCCCAATCACCCAACCTGTCCAAATCATCCTGGAGTTTCTCGGCATCCTCCTCACAGCACACACGCCCACCCAGCTTTGTGTCATCTGCAAACTTGGAGATATTACATCTAGTTCCCTCGTCCAGATCATTAAGATCATTAATATCTATCTAATCATAGCCAGAGAATCACCTGCAATGGCTTCTCTTCCCGCTCCCGCATCGTTACCTCTGGTGTCCCCCAAGGATCTATCCTTGGCCCCCTCCTATTTCTCATCTACATGTTACCCCTTGGCTACATCATCCGAAAACACAGCATCAGTTTCCACATGTACGCTGATGACACCCAGCTCTACCTCAGCACCACTTCTCTCGACCCCTCCACTGTCTCTAAATTGTCAGACTGCTTGTCCGACATACAGTTTTGGATGAGCAGAACTTTTCTCCAACTAAATATTGGGATGACCGAAGCCATTGTTTTCGGTCCCCGCCACAAACTCCGTTCCCTAACCGCTGACTCCATCCCTCTCCCTAACATCTGTCTGAGGCCGAACCACACTGTTCGCAACCTTGGTGTCATATTTGACCCTGCAATGAGCTTCTGACCACATATCTGCGCCATAACAGAGACTGCTTATTGCTTATTTCCACCTCCGTAACATCGCCCGACTTCACCCCTGCCTCAGCTCATCTGCTGCTGAAACCCTCAGCCATGCCTTTGTTAGCTCTGGACTTGACTATTCCAACGCACTCCTGGCTGGCCTCCCACATTCTACCCTACGTAAACTTGAGGTCATCCAAAACTCGGCTGCCCATGTCCTAATTCGCACCCAGTCCCGTTCACCCACCATCCCTGTACTCACTGACCTACATTGGCTCCCGATTAAGCAACGCCTCGATTTAAAAATTCTCAGCCTCGTTTTTAAATCCCTCCATGGCCTTGCCCCTCCCTATCTCTAATCTCCTTCAGCCCCACAACCTCCCGAGATATCTGCGCTCCTCTAATTCTGGCCTCTTGAGCATCCCTGATTTTAATCGCTCCACCATTGGTGGCCGTGCCTTCAGCTGCCTGGGCCCTAAGCTCTGGAATTCCCTGCCTAACCCTCTCCGCCTCGCTACCTCTCTTTCCTCCTTTAAGACACTCCTTAAAACCTACCTCTTTTGTCACCTGCCCTAATTTCTCCTTATGTGGCTTGGTGTCAATTTTTTTTGTCTTATAATACTCCTGTGTAGCGCCTTGGGACGTTTTACTATGTTAAAGATGCTATATAAATACAGTTGTTGTTGTCTACCAGTTAGTTTAGGGACAACTTGGAAAGTGAGTTTGCACCCAGAATGGTGGCAGTGCGGTTTGTTAATTCATGGTGCAAGTCGTGGCAGGAAATAGATGAATCTCATTCATGTGTTCTATGAAAAGTAAACTAGTTTGTTGGTTTATTATTGCGCCTAATCTCACACAAGTGCCTTGCAGTCCATCTCCCAGAAAGACCGGAGACTCACCATGTGCTATCTGCAGGGTCACAGTGTCCAGTACATGTAACAAAAGGTCAGTGTTACAATCTCAAACTCATGTTATTGTTTAACTAGATATTGGACAGTAACGGTGCGCTCCTAATCATAGGGGACATAAAGTCCACTTACAGTTGCCATTGAGCCTGAAACGTACACCGGTCAGCGTTTCCACAGTGTCATGTTCCTCTGATGTGAGCAGTGCCACTGGGGGTTCGCTAACATACAAGGATAGATTTGACCAGACGGTGCCCGATCCTGTAGAACTCTGGTGCCTTCTGGTGGGCACTGCACATAGTGCGGAGGGTGGAGATTGATTTTCTGAAGTACGAGATATTGGTTTGGATCACAACCAGTAAAATGGAAGTTTCTTAAAAGAACTACACTGTGTTTTGATTCTGAGAATAAAAGAAAGAATTAGTCAAAGAAAGACAGACAGGGAGAGACAGGGAGAGAGAGACAAGTAGAGAGAGAGAATTTAAAATTAATATTGAACGTACCAAATGAAGTACAAAGACTGTTTAAAATTAATATTGTTTAAAAGTAATATTGTATGTACCCAACAAATGTCAAATCGATTGACACCTACAGAATGTTGGAAAACTGTACCTTTTTGCTATGTAAGCTTTGGCAATATGGTTCTCTGTAAACTTTCATGCCAATAAAGCATTTTAATTGGAATTGGAATTGGAGAGACAACAAGAGAGAGGGAGAGAGGTAGAAAGAGAGGTAGAGAGCGAGAGCAACAGAGAGACAGACAGTAGGGAGTTATTTTGGCCAAAGGGTGAAAACAGACACTAAATGGGTGCAGTGCTAATAAGACACACCTGTTTGAAAGTCTGGATTTCACACGCAGTTTTGGTCCTAATTGCTGATTACCATAATTTGAATTTGCCTGGAGGCTAAACCAGAAACCGGCAGGTTTAGCACTCAAGTGCTGATTAGATGCAATTTTCATGGAGCAGTATGTGTGGGCTCCTCGCACCCACTTCCACGGAAGGTGTGGAGTGTTCTGGATGAGGAGGAATTTCTTCACTCAGTGGGTTGTGAATCTTTGGAATTCTCTGCCCCAGAGGGCTGTGAATGCTGAGTCTTTGAGTATATTCAAGGCTGAGATCGATAGATTTTTGGACTCTAGGGGAATCAAGGGATATAGAGATCGGGCAGGAAAGTGGAGTTGAGGTCGATGATCAGCCATGATCTTATTGAATGGTGGAGCAGGCTCGAGGGGCTGTGTGGCCGACTCCTGCTCCTAATTCTTATTTTCTTATATTTTTATGTTGTGGCTGGCACACAGCAGCACGTTGCAGGTTGGCTCAGGGACCGAGGGAGAGGGCGCACAGGTCCTGGTCCTGGCACTGGAGGTCCTGGTGGAGGAGGTCCAGAGGAGGAGGGATGTCCTGTACCCGCGGGGAGGTAAGGACACGACTTCACCCTCCTCGCCCTCCTGTCTCTCTCTCCTGCAGCAGCTGGTGTTGCTCTTCCCGGCCTCATGTCCTTCTCCCATTCCTCATCCAGACCAAAGGGGACCCCTAGCAAGATGCTGATGACCAAGCACTCCCTTTCTCCTGGTGACTCCAATAAGGTGCAGGAGCTCAGCACTCACTCCTTTTAGGTGAAATCCTCAGAGAATTTCCAGAATAACTGTTGCTTGAGTGTTGGTGAAGTCTTGACAAAGTGTCCCAGAAAGTCTCCCGATGTGTTTCTGAGGTCCTCTTCACAGCTCCAGCAGCAATGACCATGAAATGCTGAGTATCCCTTTAAGTGGTAAGTATCCCTTTAAGTGGTGAGTATCCCTTTAAGCAGCACTTGAAATCGACATCAACGCTGTGTTTGCTCCCAATCAGCGGGTCGCTGTTCGGAGAGGGCGTTAGTTGAAGCGCCAGCCACCAAAATGCCGTGTAGCCTCGTTAATGAAGCTAGCAGGCATTTTAAGTGGCAATCAGCAGTTTAACAATCCTCTGGGCGGCTGTTCCGAGCGCTGGCTTCAACTCCTTTACCAAGATGGCATCTTGCGCTGAATGTGGGCTAAACCGATGTTTCAGGTTAAGACCCCAACTTGGCCACCCTTTTACCTCTTTAGTGCCTAAAGTATTCAGTGAAAATCGCCCCGTAAACACTGGCACCTAGTGTGTATTAGTGGGAAATGCAGCTGTATATTTCTGAAATCAAACAGCGGGAGTGAGCCCTTGGTTCAGGGGGTAGTCTTCCCATCTCTGAGTCAGATGGTGAAGGGTTTGAGCCCCACTCCAGACAGCCCCGGTGAGCGCAGAGCGAAGCACAGGATCTGAATACTGGGCTGATGTCTGGGGGGGTATTTGTGTCCAATGGATGCAGGTGGTTCCCTCCATTGTAAAGAGCAGGTGGTGTTCGCTAGCGTAGGTAGCAGCCCACTCAGGAGATGGGACTCCGAGATAAAAACCGTGAGATAGGCTACTCTTCCCCAGTGAATGGCTCCAGCTTGTCACATGCAAGATGTGTCCCGGGCACAACAGACAAACAATGAACCAGGTTCCAGTCATAGTCATAGAGTCAGAGTTATACGGCACAGAAAGAGGCCCTTCGGCTCATCGTGTCCACGCCGGCCCTCAAGCCCTATCTATTCTAATCCCATTTTCCAGCACTTGGTGTGAGGGTGCCGGTTAGTTCCCTCAGTAACCCCTAGATGGCACCTTCACTTGTTTTTTTTTTCTTTAGTCCAGAATGAGCTTGTGAGGGTGCCAGTCAGTTCTGTTGGTAACCTCTAGATGGCACCTTCACTTGCTTCTTTGTGTTAAACAAATTAACAAAATAAACTAACTAAAATCCAGTACCCCTTTAAATAAAACCTTAACCCCTCAAATTAAAATTTGATTATTTAAACTAATTATGCACTCCAGTCCCCGCGGCGCCCACCGGTCACGCAAAAGCTCGAGCGCGCCGGCGGACACCGCGTGCTCCATCTCTAGGGCCACCCGGGCGCGAACATGGCCACGGAAGAGGGGGAGGCAATCCGGTCGGACGACCCCCTCGACCGCCCGCTGCCTGGACCAATTAATGGCTTTCTTGGCCAGGCCCAGGAGCAGGCCCACGAGGAGGTCCTCCAACCTGCCCGCTCCCCTCCGCACGGGGTGACCGTAGATCAGGAGCGTGGGACTGAAGTGCAACCAAAATTTGAGGAGCAGCCCCCTCAAAAAATGGAAGAGGGGCTGCAACCTCTCACACCCCGTGTACACGTGAAAGACGGACTCCTCCAGACCGCAAAACAAACAAGCGGTCTGGGAGTCCGTAAACCTACTTAAAAATCTATTGCACGGAACTGCTCTGTGCAACACCCTCCAGGCCAAATCCCCGATAGAACAGGGGAGGACTCCCGCATAGAGAGCCCCCCATTGGGGACCTCCGCCTCCGTCCGGAGGTAAAACGGCACACCACGGCGTGTCCGGACGGCAGGCAAAGATGGCAAAGTGGAAGGTGTGCAAGAGCAGCCCATACAGGAAACCCCTCCGTGCAGAATGAAAAAGCACGGAGGGTATTTCCTCGAGACGGCTCAAGTTGTGAGGCGCCGATCCCCGAGGGGAGTCTCGGGGCAAGGCGCCGATAAGGAATTCCATCCGAACGGGAGTAAGCTCGGACGGGATCTCCCCACGTGCCCGAGCCGCCTCGACACACCTCGTGGCGCCGGGGGGCAACATCGCTTTCACCGCCCCGATGGCATTGACCGCGAGCCGGACGTTGTCCCATGACATGCGTCGCGCCAGCTCCTCTGGCGCCATCCAGCCCGCTCCTCCGCCATCGAGTAGGTCCCCGACTCTAGTCACCCTGCCAGGCACAGCCCTGCGCTCCGCCAGCCACCCGAACTCGCGGACGTGGAGGTGCGGATTCCTGAACAGCGGCTCCCGGAGGACAGCCGCCGCTCCTGACGGGGGAGAGCTCCGCCTGGAGGCGACGGAGTTCCAAACCCATAGTAGTTCCTGGTAAAAGACAGGCAGCTCCCGCAGGCTGGCACGCCTGCCGCTCACCTCCAAAAACAGGAGCTGCGTGTCGTAATTGAGGCCGTGCAGCTGGCGGAAAAAATACGTCGCCAGCGCACACCATCTTGGAGGATTCTCGACGTACAGGTATCTCTGCAGCGTCTGAAGACGGAAAGTCGCAGCCTGGGTGCGGAGGCACACCAACGCCTGACCGCCCTCCTTAAGCGGGAGACTCAGAACCGCGGCAGCGACCCAGTGTCTCCTGTTGTTCCAGAAGAAGTCGACGAGCTTCTTCTGTATCTTGGCGACAAACGCAGGGGGGGGGATCAGAGTAACCAACCGGTACCACAACATGGCGGCCACCAGTTGGTTTATGACCAACGCCCGACCCCTGTAGGACAACACTCGGAGCAATCCTGTCCAGCGTCCTAAGCGAGCGGTGACTTTGGCCTCCAGCTCGTGCCAGTTCGCCGGCCAGGCGTCCTCGGCCGGGCTGAGGTAGACTCCCAAGTAGAGGAGGTGCGTGGTACTCCAGGCGAAGGGCCCGAACTCCTCCGGCAGAGAGTCCACCTGCCACTGACCCACCAGGAGTCCAGAACATTTCCCCCAGTTGATCCTGGCGGAGGATGCGTCCGAGTAAATCTGCTGGCATTCCCGCATCCTCCGCAAGTCAACGGGATCCGTGACCACGAGGAGCACGTCATCGGCGTAAGCCGAGAGGACCACCTCCACGCCCGGCCCTCGCAGAGCCAATCCCGCCAACCTCTTCCGCAAGAGGCGCAGGAAAGGCTCCACGCAAATGGCGTATAACTGGCCGGACATGGGGCATCCCTGACGCACCCCCCTCCCGAAGCGAAGGGGCGCCGTCAAGGACCCGTTAACTTTAATCAGACACTCCGCGGCAGCGTACAGAAGTCGGATCCGGGCGACGAAATGCGTCCCGAACCCGAATGCGCGCAGAGTCCCGAAAAGATACTCGTGATCCACCCTGTCGAACGCCTTCTCCTGATCCAGGGAAAGGAAGGCGACCGACAGACCAGCCCTCTGGGAATGGTGGACCAGGTCCCGGACCAGATGGATGTTATCGTGAATGGTCCGGCCCGGGACCGTGTAGGACTGGTCGGGATGGATCATGTGGGCCAGCACGGTGCCAAGGCGAACAGACATGGCCCTGGCAAAGATTTTGTAATCCGTGCTGAGGAGGGAGACCGGGCGCCAGTTCTTGAGGAGGCGGAGATCACCCCTCTTAGGCAGCAGGACGATCACCGCCCTGCGCCACGAGAGGGGCATCTCCCCGGTCGCCAAACATTCCCCCAGGACCCGCACGTAGTCGCCCCCCAGGACGCCCCAGAACGCCCTGTGGAACTCCACGGTCAGCCCGTCCAGCCCCGGGGACTTCCCCCTAGAGAGCTGGCGGAGGGCGCCGGACAGCTCCTCCAAACTCAGAGGAGCGTCCAATTTTTCGGCGCCCTCCAGGCCGACCTTCGGCAGGTCCTCCCACAAAACTCTGCGCGCGTCCTCGCTGGACGGATCCGGAGAGAACAGAGCCCCGTAATAGGCGCGGGTCTCCGCGCGGATTCCCTCCGGATCCGAGACCGGAGATCCGTCGTCGGCCAGCAGCTCCAAAAGCTGCTTACGGACCCCCCGTCTTTTTTCCAGCGAGTAGAAGAAGGGGGAGCCGCGGTCCAGGTCCCGCAGGAACTGGATCCGCGACCTCACGTACGCGCCTCGGGACCCGACGAGCCGCAGGTCCTTCAGCGCGCCCTTCTTCTCTTCGTACGCCAGCCGCAGGGCCGGGTCCTCGGCGACTTGACCGAGACGGGACTCCAGGTCGAGCACCTCCTTCTCCAACTGCCCGACCCGGGCCTCCCGCCTCTTGGTTGACCCCTTCGCGTACTCCTGACAGAAGAGACGGATGTGAGCCTTGCCCACATCCCACCATAGCCTCAAGGAGGGGAAGCCCCCCTGCTTCCTTCTCCAGCCGGCCCAGAACCGACCGAACGAATCCCGGAACCGCGCGTCCTCCAGCAGCAGGTTGTTAAAGTGCCAGTACGCGGACCCCCCCCCGGCGCGCGGCGGCACGAGCTCCGCCCACACCAGGTGGTGGTCCGTGCACGGCACCGGCCGCACGGAAGCCGTCGGAACGCAGGAGACGTACGCTCGGGAAATGTAGAGGCGGTCGATCCTGGACGCTCCTCCCCCAGACCTCACAAAGGTGAAGGCGCTGGAGTCGGGATGGAGATTACGCCAGACGTCCACCAAGTCGAGGGACCCGACCAGGTCCCTCAACTTCCCCACCGACGCCGGGCTCGGCTGGGTACCCGTGCGGTCCCTCGCCTCGAGGGTACAATTAAAATCCCCCCCGAGGACGACGCACTCGCCCGCGTCGATGGAGCCCAAAAGAGTGGACACTTCTTCAAAGAAGCGCGCTTGCTGCGCACCGGCCCCGGGGGCGTACACGTTCACTAGATGGAACGGCACGCCCCCCAGGCGAACGGTGACCTGGAGCAAGCGGCCCGGCACGAGCTCCTTGACCCCCAAGATCTCCGGCTGAAAATGCGGGGCCAACAAGATAGCCACCCCACTGGAAACACTGGAGAGGTGACTCATGTTGACCCCTCCTTGCCACTCCAGGAGCCACGTGGCCTCGTCTCCCGGAACGGTGTGGGTTTCTTGCAGGAAGCACACCGCATACTTCCCGTCCCGAAGGACCGAAAAGTTATTAAATCTGCGGCTAGCTTCCCTGCTGCCGTTGACGTTGAGGCTGGCTATGGTTATCTTCATTTCAGAAGCACAACCAACCCCTACTTAAACCTAACGGGGGAAGGGAGGGCGGCCGCTAGTCGACCGCCACTCCCTTAGCAGCCCGGTGAGGAATGCCCGGAACCGACACAGCTCGGACGGGCTCACGCCCGCGTCCGCACCCATGGTCTTATAGGCGACGCGGGCCGACCCGATGAGCAGCGCCAGCCCCGACCATCTGTCGAGGGCCTGCTGGGTCCTGCGGCGACCCTGGCTCGTGGCCACAAATTCCCGGAGCTCCCTGATGGGAATAAGAACGAGGGGGGGCCCGGCGAGGGGCACGAGGTCATCTATCGCCTCGTCGGCGATGGATTCTAAATCTTCCTCCGCCCCCACCACCGAGTCCCCGTCCTCCTCCGGGGGGTCGCCACTGGCGGCCGAACCGTCCGCCACGCAGTGCGCATCGGGCGGCCCGGCCGCGACAGCCGGCCCCGCCTCCGCCCCGATCCCACCCCCAGGATCGGCAGCGGAGGATTCCCCCCCGGGCTCCTTTAGGGGGGCCGGGCCAGAAGGCGGCGGCGGGCCGGAGACCCCCTCCGCCCCAGGCGCCGGAACGACCGGAGAGACCGGAGAGACGGGAGAACACGTGTACCCGATCATCTCCAAGTCGCCCGGCACCGGAGACACAGACGGAGGGTCCCCCTCCGCCACGCCACCGGCCTCCGACCCAGCAGATGGGGTAATTTTCCCGCAAACCTCGACGAAGTCGAGCAGCACCTGGGAAAGGTCCGGGCCGCTCTGGGCGAGCTCATCATCAGAGGACTCGCCCGGCCCGGTCCCCTGGCCGCCCGACCCGTCGAGGGGCAAAGCCACCAGCAGTGGATCCATTCCCGCCGCGGCTCGTTCCGCGACCCCCCCCACGGGCAGGGTCTCGTCCCCATCCCCGGGAGGCACGAGCTGGGCAGACGCTTCTGCCTCAGCCTCCTCAGGGACAGGCGACCCCTGCCGTTCGCCCGTAATGGTGTCAGCGGTGGGGTGGGGCGCAGCGCCCGCGGCGGGCGACGACTCCCCCTGACCGGAGGGACCTTCCTCCTCCCGGTCCTCCTCCTCATCCAGGGGGTCGCGCCTTCTTTTGAGCGCGGAGGGGTAAAGGGAGGCCTCCATTTCTTCAGGGGCCTCCCCTGCTCCTTCTGGAGGAGCGAGTTCTTTGGGACCCCCGGGCCCGAGCCCGGCCGCAGGTTCTGGCATTACCGCCTCGGCGGTCGCGGCCACAGGCTCGGCCACGAGGGCCCCCCCCCCCTCCGCACTCCGCGATTATCGCGGCGACGCTCTCCGGCGTCAGGGGCTCCATATTGTGGGGGACGCCCTCCGCGGGGGGACCCACCCTACGGTGTTTACTTTTCCCCAGCGCCTTCTTCGCGACTGGACCTCCCTCCTCCCCCCCGCCGGAGGCCCGGATGACGATGGCCTCCGACGACGACCGCGCCCCGTTAGCTTTTGTTCGGGAGGGGGCGCGGCTAGACCCGGAGGGAGGAGCGGCGGCGGCGCCAGCCTTGGTCGCGCCGGATGACTTGGCGGCCTTGGAGGCGGGGCAGTTTTTCCGCACGTGCCCCACCTCCCTACAGGCGTGGCACCGCACGCCGTCCGTGGTCCAAAAGACGCGGTACGGGGTCCCCCCGTGGAGGACCGTGAAAGCCCCGTCCGTCTCCCCCTCCCGCGCCAGCTGCACGAAAGCTTGGCGCCGGAAGGAGAAGACATGGCGAAGGCTGCCTTCCCGGAGCCCGAGCGGGATCGGGGAAATCCCCGACCTCACCTCCCCGAGTTGACGTAGGTGGGGGAGGAGGAGCTCACCGGTGATATAGGGCGGGACGTTCGACAGCACGACCCTCTGCGCGGTGGCCTCCAGCGGGTCCACCGGCAGGAAAGTCCTGCCCACGGTGAGCCCCTGGGCGATGGCCAGGGCCACCGCCCGCTCGGACTCCAGGAAAAAGACAGCCTTCCCATACATTTTTGAGGCGGCGACTATGGCCGGAGGGCCGACAACCCCGGCCATAGCCTTTACGCACGCCTCAATAGTCATGTCGGGGTGGGTGTAGCTCTTCACCCCGAGCTTGATGGTCATTAACCGGAACGGCGACGGGGCAGCAGCAGCAGCGGGAGCGGCCGAGGCTTTGGCCGCCGCCGCCGCATATGTCATCGCCGGCCCCGTCGCCGCCGAAGAAGTGCTCGCCATCGTGGGGCGGTTTTAAAGAAGAGCCACACAAACCCCAAAAAGTCACAGGCCCCAAGATGTTAATGGCCTTGGTAATTAAATGTTTCCCAGAGCAGAGGGAGTGTAAATTAACTGGCCCGCCTCTCCCCTTGATGGTATTAATTGGGAGGGGGGCCCTTCCTTCCCTCTGCTCAATGGGTAAATAGAAAAATAATAAAGGAGGTGCCTTTTAGAGAGGCAGAGAGAGGACAAGGAGAGAGAAAGAGGGGGATGGGAAGGAGGAGGGGGGCCGCACAGGCAGGGTCCCCACTTAAGGTGTTGGTCGGTGGGTGGGCGTCGGCTGGGTGCACTCCCCCGATGGAATAACAAAGTCTTTCCTGATGGTCTTCGGGCAGGGGGAGAAGACGTCTTCACCTGGGTAGGCTGGAAAAAAAGCCCAGGCTCAGCCCACACCAGGTCTTCTTGATGCGATCAAACAAACAAGCTTCACCTGGGCAGGCTCCAGCCAACCCAGGCCAGGCTTCCGGCCTGTCTTCTTTTCTCCCCCCACCTGGAATGCAAAGTCTTTGGGGGAATGCACAAGGACACCCACCTGCAGATGTCTGGAATCGCAGCTCCACCCCTCCTTCCACGTGGAGCTGTTCGTGTCCTCTCTCCCTCTCTCCCTCTCCTGGGCTGGAGGCCGAATTGGGAGGCAGTGATGACAAAGAGGCCTCTCCAGGTGTAATGCTGGCCTCCTCCTCTGTCCTCTCCTCCGTCCTCTCCAGGCACCTCTGTAAATGATGTTGGGTGCTCTCCACAGCAGCAGCAGCAGCAGCAGGAACAGCACAACCTGCTCCTCTGAAAGCAAAGTCCAGAATGAGCTTGTGAGGGTGCCAGTCAGTTCTGTTGGTAACCTCTAGATGGCACCTTCACTTGTTTGTTTCCTTTTGCTAAATTGTTACTAGTTTACTTAACTGCCTTTTATCAGGTTTATTGGTTTCACCTGTTTTTGCTTGTATTTAAGTTCTGTGGTTTCTTCCCTCTGTGCTCAGTCTTGACAAGCCGTTTGCCTAGTAGTAGCTTGTCTTGAGCTCCTATGTTTGTAACTGTTTACCTGTGTTATTCTAGTAAAGTACTTTTATTTAAGACTGCATACCTGCTTCTCGCCTCGTCTGTCTGCACTTGCGTCCAGAACCAGCCTTGCCCTGACACTTGGTCCGTAGCCTTGTATGCTATGGCGTTTCAAGTGCTCATCTAAATGCTTCTTGAATGTTGTGAGGGTTCCTGCCTCTACCACCCTTTCAGGCAGTGAGTTCCAGATTCCAACCACCCTCTGGGTGAAAAAGTTTTTCCGCAAATCCCCTCTAAACCTCCTGCCCCTTACCTTGAAACTGTGCCCCCTGGGTATTGACTCCTCTACTAAAGGGAAAAGTTCCTTTCTACCTACCCTATCAATGCTCCTCATAATTTTGTACACCTCAATCAGGTCCCCCCTCAGCCTTCTCTGCTCTAAGGAAAACAACCACAGCCTGTCCAGTCTCTCTTCATAGCTGAAATGCTCCAGCCCAGGTAACATCCTGGTGAATCTCCTCTGCACCCTCTCCAATGCAATCACATCCCTCCTATAGTGTGGCGACCAGAACTGCACACAGTATTCCAGCTGTGGCCTAACTAACGTTTTGTACAGCTCCATCATAACCTCCCTGCTCTTATATTCTATGCCTCGGCTAATGAAGGCAAGTATCCCATATGCCTTTTTAACCACCTTATCTACCTGTCCTGCTGCCTTCAGGGATCTATGTACATGCACACCAAGGTCCCTCTGGTCCTCTGTCCTTCCTAGGGTCCTACCATTCATTGTGTATTCCCTTGCCTTGTTAGTCCTCCCAAAATGCATCACCTCACACTTTTCAGGGTTAAATTCCATTTGCCACTGTTCTGCCTATCTAACCATCCCGTCTATATCATCCTGTAGCCTGAGGCTTCCCTCCTTGCTATTTACCACTCCTCCAATTTTCGTGTCATCTGTGAACTTACTGATCATACCTCCTACATTCATATCTAAATCATTAATGTACACTACAAACAGCAAAGGACCCAGCACTGATCCCTGCGGTACACTACTGGACACAGGCTTCCAGTGACAAAAACAACCTTCGACCATCACCCTCTGCCTCCTGCCACTAAGCCAATTTTGGATCCAATGTGCCAAATTGCCCTGGATCCCATGAGCTCTTACCTTCTTGACCAGTCTCCCATGTGGGACTTTGTCAAAAGCCTTACTGAAGTCCATGTAGACTACATTAACTGCTCTATCCTCATCCACACACCTAGTCACCCCCTCAAAAAATTCTATCAAATTGGCCAGACATGATCTCCCCCTGACAAAGCCATGCTGACTATCCCTGATTAATCCCTGCCTCTCCAAGTGGAGACTAATTCTGTCCCTCAGAATTTTTTCCAATAATTTCCCTACCACTGATGTTAGGCTCACTGGCCTGTAATTTCCTGGTTTATCCCTACTACCCTTCTTGACCAAAGGTACTACGTTAGCTGTCCTCCAGTCCTCTGGCACATCCCCTGTGGCCAGAGAGGTTCTGAAAATTTGTGTCAGAGCCCCTGCAATCTCCTCCCTTGCCTCACACAGCAGCCTGGGATACATCCCGTCAGGGCCTGGGGATTTATCCACTTTTAAGCCTGCTAAAACCGCTAGTACCTCCTCCCTCTCAATACTAATTTGTTGAAGTATATCACAATCCCCCTGCCTGATTTCTATGCCTACATCGTCCTTCTCCACAGTGAATACAGATGCAAAATATTCATTTGAAAGCTCACCTACATCTTCCGGCTCTACACACAGATTGCCACTTTGGTCCCTAATGGGCCCTACTCTTTCCCTGGTTATCCTCTTGCCCTTAATATACTTATAAAACACCTTGGGATTTTCCTTTATTTTGCCCGTCAGTGTTTTTTCATGCCCCCTATTCACTCTCCTAATTTCTTTTTTAAGTACCCCCCTGCACTTTCTATACTCCTCTAGGGCTTCCACTGTTTTTAGTCCTTTGTACCTGCCAAAAGCCTCCCTTTTTTCCCTAATCCATTCTTGTATATCTCTTGACATCCAGTGTTCCCTGGGCTTGTTGGTCCCACCCTTGACCTTTACGGGAACATGTTGGTGTTGTACTCTCTCTATTTCCTTTCTGAAAGACTCCCACTGCTCTGACGTAGATTTTCCTACAAGTAGCTGATCCCAGTCCACTTTGGCCAGATCCTGCCTTATCATATTAAAATCGGCCTTCCCCCAATTTTGAACCTTTATTTTCAGTCCATCTTTGTCCTTTTCCATGACTACCTTAAATCTCTCCAAATTATGGTCACTGTCACCAAAATGCTCTCCTACTGACACTTCTACCACTTGCCCAGCTACATTCCCTAGTATTAGGTCCAGTACCGCCCCCTCTCTTGTAGGACTTTCTACATGCTGGCTCTAAAAGCTGTCTTGGATGCACTTTCAGAATTCCGCACCCTCTAAGCCATTCACACTCTGACTATCCCAGTTAATATTGGCGAAGTTGAAATCCCCTATTATTACCCTATTATTTCTATACTTCTTGAGATTTGCCTACATATCTGTTCCTCTATCTCCCCCTGACTGTTTGGGGCCTATAGTACACTCCCAGCAAAGTGCTTGCCCCTTTTTGTTTTTAAGTTCTACCCATATGGCCTCATTAGAGGAACCTGCTAAGATATCATCTCTCCTTACAGCAGTAATTGACTCCTTGATTAATATTGCGACACCCCCTCCTCTTTTACACCCCCCTCTGTCTCGCCTGAAGATTCTATACCCCGGAATATTGAGCTGCCAGTCCTGCCCCTCCCTCAACCATGTCTCTGTGATAGCAACAATATCATACTCCCATGTGTTCATCAACACCTTCAATTCATCTGCCTTACTCGCAAGACTCCTTGCATTAAAATAAATGCCATCCAGCCTTGCCATACTCCCTTGTGCCGTTACATATTTGCTCTGCCTTCCAGGCTGACTTGTTTTTTCCTCTATATTTGGTTGTGCATCACCCTCTACTATAGCTCCACTCCGTATCCCATCCCCCTGCCAAGTTAGTTTACACCCCCCCAACAGTACTAGCAAACCTCCCTGCAAGGAAGTTGGTCCCGTTCCGGTTCAGGTGCAACCCGTCTGACTTGTACAGGTCCCACCTTCCCCAGAAGCAGACCCCAATGATCCAGGAAACTAAAGCCTTCCCTCCTGCACCAACTCTTTAGCCATGCATTCATCTGCTCAATCCTCCTATTCCTATACTCACTAGCACATGGCACCGAAAGTAATCCAGAGATTACAACCTTTGAGGTCCTGCTTTTTAATCTGCTACCTAGCTCCCTAAATTCTTGTTGCAGGACCTCATCCCTCTTTCTACCCATGTCGTTGGGACCAATGTGAACCACGACCTCTGACTGTTCACCCTCCCCCTTCAGAATGCCCTGCAGCCATTCAGTGACATCGTTGACCCTGGCACCAGAGAGGCAACATACCATCCTTGAGTCACGTCTGCGGCCACAGAAACGTCTATTTATTCTCCTTACGATAGAATCCCCTATCACTATTGCTCTCCCACTCTTTTTCCTCCACTCCAGTACAGCTGAGCCACTCGTAGTGCCACGGACTTGGCTCTTGCTGCATTCCCCTGAGAAACCATCTCCTCCATCAGTATCCAAAACGGAAAATCTGTTGGAGAGGGAGATGGACCCAGGGGACTCCTGCACTACCTTCCTAGTTCTTTTACTCTGTCTGGCAGTCATCCATTTCCTGTCTGCCTGTGCACTCTTTACCTGCAGTGTGGCCAGCTCATTAAACGTGCTATCCACGAAGATCTCAGCTTCGCGGATGCTCTACAGTGACTCCAGCCGCAGCTCCAGCCCCAAAACGTGGATTTCAAGTGGCTGCAGTTGGAGACACTTCCTGCACACGTGTTCGCCCTGGACACCAAAAGTTTCTGTAGAAATACTCACCAGGTCCTACTTACCAATCAGCTCCTTCCCTGGTTGTGATGTCACTTTAGAGGTTTCGCCATTGTTGTTGTTTGACTGCTCCCACTCTCGGACTCTTTCCTTGGTGTAAAGTAAGAACCAATTTCTACAGGGTGAAAAGATAGGAAAAACAAAGGTGAAGCAAGGGATCTCCTCCTTCCCCTTCTCACCAGACTCCCTGACTCACCCAACTCACAGCACTCTGTTTAAACTGCACTCAGTGCAAAATCGCACTGCAAAGCCTGTTTTTATTGGCCCTGAAACAAAGGAGCTTGCTGTGTTCTGCTACAGGAGAACCAGTTTAATCTAGTTTTCCTAATTAATTGCCTTCAGCTTCTCTGAATTGTAGGCCTTGTATATCCCTTTTATAACCCTGCTTAAAGTTGGGAAATTTAGATTTTAAACAGTAAACAGTAACAGTAAATGTGAAACAAACAAAAGTTTGATTTCAGCAAACAGTTCAGACTCCCTGACTCACCCAACTCGCAGCACTCTGTTTAGACCGCACTCAGAACTGCTTCCACTCACCTCACTCATCACACTTGGTCTCCAAACTAACGCCGGGTTCCATTGAAGCTAAGGTGGCCGGAACCCCGAGTGTAGAGAGTCCCTGCCCTGGGGACCGGTGCAAGGTAGAGGGAAATCACCAACCTTTCTTGCAAAGTTAACAGCAGTTGTATATATCATAGTAAATGTGATATAATTGTAAATAAACAGGTAGTGGGCAGGTTACCTGCAGCCTATCTGTACCCTTAGGTAGTGGGTAGGTTACCTGCAGCCTATCTGTACCCTCAGGTAGTGGGTAGGTTACCTGCAGCCTATCTGTACCCTCAGGTAGTGGTAGGTTACCTGCAGCCTATCTGTACCCTCAGGTAGTGGTAGGTTACCTGCAGCCTATCTGTACCCTTAGGTAGTGGTAGGTTACCTGCAGCCTATCTGTACCCTCAGTTAGTGGGCAGGTTACCTGCAGCCTATCTGTACCCTCAGGTAGTGGTAGGTTACCTGCAGCCTATCTGTACCCTCAGGTAGTGGGTAGGTTACCTGCAGCCTATCTGTACCCTCAGGTAGTGGCAGGTTACCTGCAGCCTATCTGTACCCTCAGGTAGTGGGTAGGTTACCTGCAGCCTATCTGTACCCTCAGGTAGTGGGTAGGTTACCTGCAGCCTATCTGCACCCTCAGGTAGTGGGCAGGTTACCTGCAGCCTATCTGTACCCTCAGGTAGTGGGCAGGTTACCTGCAGCCTATCTGTACCCTCAGGTAGTGGCAGGTTACCTATCTCTGGATGGCTGCTTTCAAGCTCTGTCACAATGACCTAGGTACAACTGTACCGCAGCCAACCCCCCACTTCCCCCCCCAACCCCCCATTTCTCCAAAGTGAAAGACATCCTGCCCTTGAACTCACAGCAGTGGAACCGAGATCAGAATCTCAGCGGCTGTGGCTGTGGTTGGGTCTCTGATTGAGGCAGCCATTTCTCAGGCTGCCATAATGTTTCTTCACAGCCTCCAATCACTGAAATCCATTGCTGCGCTCAAAGGAACACCAGCGGAGGGAACTGGGAATGCAGCTAAAGTAAGTGATGTCCTGTTTCAGAACTAAGGAAAGGCCCAACAATACAGGGTGTGTTCCGATGAGCACCTGATGATGAGGTTTCTCCTAGGTTTCACTATAATATCCCTTAACTAACCCTGATTATGGAGGTGCTGAGATCCATATTTCATAAAATACTGACACTGCGGCCCGGAGGTTTACAATTGACACTTTGGGATGTTTCTGAGAGCTGTCATAAGGCACTATATAAATGCAAGACTTTCTTTCAAGAACACAAAGTAACTCAGTTGAACCCAGATCTCAGGAATATGATCTCATCTTTTTCCTGAGTCATGAACAAAACCTCACGCCTTAACTCCTCCTGATTGTCCATTCCCACTAGATGGAGTTCTCATCCCTTTTGGAGTTGTGTTCTACTCACCTTTTGCCTTTCCAATGCCTTTGCATAATCCAACTCAGATGACCTCTGTACACGGTGAAGCCTTTTCCACCTCTTTCTGGGATTTAAAATTATGTTTCCAAGTGATTAAAGGCTTTGGCTGATTCCTTGTAAAACTAGTTGGTGTGTCTGAATATTCTTTGACTGGTCAGACTCCAGCTTCATGGTGTCTACCTGACAAACAGTCTCAGGTGTTGCACAAGTCTGTTGGTTGTTCACAGGCTGATCAACTCACACTGTAATTTCCTGTAATTTCTGTTTTGAGACAAAAGAAAACCAGATTAATCATCAGGAGACAACAGGTGTTAAGATCAGAAGAGTCTGGGTCCCTGGGATACGAGGCATCAGGTGTTGGAAAGATTGGGAATGAAGTTATATAATTAGTCACTAGAGTGACAGTGCAAGTAAACACACAGCCAGTAAACACACTGTCTGAGAAGAATTTAAACCTATTTTACCACAGCAACCTGCATTTATATAGTATCTTTAATGTAATAAAATATCTCAAGGCTTTCACAGGAACGCAATCAGACAAAAATTGATACCGAACCAAAGAATGAGATATTATGATAGGTGAGGTCAAAGAGGTAGGTTTTAAGGAGCATCTTAAAGGAGGAGAGAGAGGCGGAGAGGTTTAGGGAGGGAATTCTAGAGCTTAGGGTCTTGATGGCTGAAGGCACGGCCGCCAATGGTCGGGCGAAGGGAGTGAGGGATGGCCAGACTTGGAAGAACACAGAGAACTCAGAAGGTTGTAGGGCTGGAGATAAGGTTTCATGCAAATTGATATGATATCAACCTACTAATTTTTATTACTGCACACTGCTGCTCAGACCAGTACACAACCTCTAATACAAAATACAATATAATCCCCAATGCAATACTCTAATACAATATGATCATTTCCCAATCCTGTATATAATCCCCAGTGTAACAGATGTTGTCCAGTGCTGAAAAACCTTTAAAGCAATGCATGGTGCTCCCAGTCCTTATATAATCGGATGTAACATAGAATATCCCAGTCCTGTCTACAATCTCCAACTTAACACAGCAGCGCCTCGGTCCTGTGCACAATCGGATGTCGCGCTGCCGCTGTCCAGTGCTGAAACAATGAAGTACCACAACACTGCCAGAGTCCTGTATATAATCTGCTGTAACTCACACTGTTTCAATCCAGTCTGTAATCTCTACTGTAAAACTGCACTGTCCTGGGCCTGTTTATCAACTGGTTTATTATTATTATTATTATTCACAGTCGCTGTCCAGTGCTGAAACAAATCTTTCCGCAGCAGCCTCCCAGTCCTCATATAACCTGCTGCAAATCACACTGTCCCGGTGGCGATGGTAATTCCTGATGTAACACGGCTTCTACCAACGACTGATTTTTCTCACAAAGTATCGCTAGCCTCGCCCTGTACAGACTCCCTAATGTGAGCCGTTCAGTCTCAGCCCTGCCGGGCGCTGTCCGGTGCTGAAATGGCCACTCAGTGACCCAGTGACAGGGGGCGCGGCCCCTTTAAATCCCGGAGCCGCGGCAGGGGGCGGGGCGTCGCCCTGTCCGGTTAATTTATTCTATTTAAATTAAGTTGATTAATATTCATATGAAGCGTCAGAGGCGGCCGGGTCCATGTGTCCGGGGTTGGGAGGGGGGGGGTACAGGGACCCCCGGAACCGCGACCCCCAGCTCGCCGGCTCCGGGCTCGGTGAGAAGCGGCTGCGAGTGGCGCAGAGTCCGTGGCTGGGCTGGGGGAGCGGGGCCCGGAGAGCCGGAGCCGGGGGCCCGGAGAGCCGGGGGCAGGAGCCGCCTTCTCCCCCCTGCCGGGCGGGCGGGGTGGGCTCTGCGGCCGGGTATAAAAGCGGCGCCCCGCCGGCCAGCCGTCACTCGGCCGCCGCCACCATGAGCTTCGGGTCGGAGCTGTTCCCGTCCTCCTACCGCCGGGTGTTCGGGGAGAGCCCGCGGCCCCCGGCCCGCTCCTTCTCTGTCTCCCGCAGCGCCAGCGGCCTCCGCTCGCACTCGGTGCCCCGGGGCGGCGGCCCCCCGCTCGGCCAGTACCGGCGCTCGGCCGACCTGGAGCTGCTGCCGAGCGCCGGCCTGGGCGCCGAGTTCCGCATCACCCGCACCAACGAGAAGGAGCAGCTGCAGGGCCTCAATGACCGCTTCGCCGGCTACATCGACAAGGTGCGCGGCCTGGAGCAGCAGAACCGGGCGCTGGAGGCCGAGCTGGGCCTGCTCCGCCAGCGGCACGCCGAGCCCTCCCGCCTGGCCCAGCTCTACGAGCAGGAGATGCGGGAGCTGCGCGGCCAGGTGGACGAGCTGAGCGCCGGCCGCTGCCAGGCCCTGCTGGACCGCGACGGCCTGGAGCAGGAGCTGCAGCAGTGCCGCCTGCGGCTGGAGGACGAGCAGCGCGGCAAGGCCGAGGCCGAGGCGGCGGCCCGGGCCTACCGCAAGGACGTGGACAGCGCGACGCTGGCGCGGCTGGAGCTGGAGCAGAAGCTGGAGGCGCTGCAGGAGGAGCTGGGCTTCGAGCGGCGACTGCACGGCGAGGAACTGCAGGAGCTGCGGGTCCTGCTGCAGGCCGCCCAGGTGGCGGTGGAGGTGGACACCGCCAAGCCCGACCTGACCGCCGCCCTGCGCGACATCCGCGCCGAGTACGAGAGCCTGGCGGCCCGCAACACGCAGTCGGCCGAGGACTGGTACCAGACCAAGTTCGTCGACATGAGCCAGGCGGCGGCCAAGAGCAGCGAGGCGCTGCGAGCCAACCGCGAGGAGCTGAGCGAGTTCCGCCGCCAGCTGCAGGCCCGCACCATCGAGGCCGAGGCGGCCCGCGGCACCACCCAGACTCTGGAGCGGCAGCTGCGGGACATGGAGGAGCGGCACGGCGCCGAGCTGGCCAGCTACCAGGTACCGGGGAGAGGGGAGGGCAGCGCCTGTGAGCTTCACTGCTTCAGCACCAGGGACAGCGGCCCATCAAACACTCCCAGGGCAGGCACAACACAGGTTAGATACAGAGTAAAGCTCCCTCTACACTGTCCCATCAAACACTCCCAGGGCAGGTACAGCACGGGTTAGATACAGAGTAAAGCTCCCTCTACACTGTCCCATCAAACACTCCCAGGGCAGGTACAACATGGGTTAGATACAGAGTAAAGCTCCCTCTACACTGTCCCATCAAACACTCCCAGGGCAGGTACAGCACGGGTTAGATACAGAGTAAATCTCCCTCTACACTGACCCATCAAACACTCCCAGGGCAGGTACAGCACGGGTTAGATACAGAGTAAATCTCCCTCTACACTGACCCATCAAACACTCCCAGGGCAGGTACAGCACGGGTTAGATACAGAGTAAATCTCCCTCTACACTGTCCCATCAAACACTCCCAGGGCAGGTACAGCACGGGTTAGATACAGAGTAAAGCTGCCTCTACACTGTCTCATCAAACACTCCCAGGGCAGGGATAGAAAAATAATTTGACTACTTTATCTGCTCTGAGAAAACTGGATATGACTCTCTTCTGTCCTACATTACAACAGTGACTACACTTCAAAAGTACTTTGACTGTAAAGTGCTTTGGGACGACTGAAATCATGGAAGGCGCTATAGAAATGCAAGTCTTTTCTGTTCGTGCCCCTGAAGTCATAACATTTGAATAAATTAACTTTTCTTGAACATTAATGGAAGGGCAGGGCTTGAGGTGGGGGAAATGCAAGGTTGTATGAAGACCAAGTTTGGTGTGTAGTTCAGTTGCTTCACCAAGCCTGGATTGTCGGCCCCAGTACTGGAGGGTCTAGAACCCACCGCCTTGGCCGCCAACTGACACTGGTTTGAGGGAGGCATGAATTGTAGAAGATTTACTTTTCATTCGTGAAAATACTTGGAATCTGATTTCAAATGCTAAGTTTTATGCCACTTAACTTTATTTGGGTTTATTTTTTATGCACTCTTTAATGAGGCCTGAGCTAAACGTTTCATCACCTGATCGGTGCAGTCTGCGCTGTGCAGCCATGCGTCTTGGATTGTGAAGGATGGGCCGTATTTGGCTGGTGCGGTTGGTGAAGTCACTGCTGCTGGGACTGAGGCTCCAGCTTTGATCTTGATTTGGTGGATCTCAGCAGAACAGTTGGGCCATTCCTGTTTTCAGCACCCCTGTGATATGGAGAGGAAAATCGGCCAGGCTCTTGGATGCTAACCAGTGCCTCTTGCTTAAAGTAGGTGAAGACAGGATTGGGTTGCTGTGATGCCCTTTGCCAACACTGAGTGGGCAAGGTGGTGACTGATCAAGAAGAAAAATTTGTGGTGGGGAAAGATACAATATTGGAGTAAAGTTTGAAAAACATTTTATTTTTACTTCCATCAAGGATGCTATTGCTCAGGTGGAGGAAGACCTGAGGAACACCAAGTCCGAGATGGCCCGACACTTGAGGGAGTATCAGGACCTTCTCAACGTGAAAATGGCCTTGGACATAGAGATTGCTGCTTACAGGTAAGAGTTTGATTAACAGTGCCTGAGTTAGTAACCTGAATTGTAGCTCCCTTGGTCTTTGATTGCAATCCTGTACTGGGCCCTATGGGGCAGGGAGGTGAGACTCCTGAAATGACCACAACTTCTCCTGAAGGGTGGGTTATAGTGTCACTGGCAGTAGTCTCGCACCACACCCCACTGCCCCTGCTGATGGCAATGGAGTATGGCCCGTGGTCAGCTCGTGCACTAAGGGCATTGAAAGAAACTCGTTGCAGGATCTGGATAGTATTTCTTGGACCTTTTTGATTTTGGGCCAAAAATAGTTTGACAAGAACTTTGTTCTATTGACTATTGAAGTACAGTGAGATGTACTGCACATGCTCAGTGACCTGGTGCAACTTCAGGGAGGAGCTTGCAAAGGAACAAGGGGGACTGAAACCTCGACAGTCTTACTGAATGGGTGCCCTGTGGATATTGGGTTGTTCAGTGAGCTGCCCCAATGCCTGTATGACCAGCTGCCCCAGAGTGCAGAGATTAATGCTTGATTGGATTACTGTCTGCTTCCAACGCCTGACTGTCTGATTCGATTCATCAATTCTTCTATTTCCTATTCTGATTTCTGCTTCTGGATTTGGCAGGTCATAAAACACTTAGTGTAATTGAAAGTGGAGCTGTCTGAATATCCGAGGCCAGTGATGGGCTCAGCTGTGCTTTCTGACAGCTGAGTGCTGAAACTAATGAGTTGGGCACAAAGCGATCAACTCCACACCTTGGCAGGGCTGAGCTGCAGAGGATTAGATTTGTTCACTTCAGAGAACATTGGGGATTTGCAGCTAAACAAATGCTCTTGGGTTGGGGGTGGCATGGGACCCGAGCGATCTTCGTTACCTTGTCCAAGTGACCATTGAGTGTCGGGCTATTCGACTTGGGTGAATAACTCAATCTTGCCCTCGGCTGGACTCAGTGATGACTGGATTGTGATCGGGAGTGAGCACCCCAACTCTTCCTCCCACAAGGTGAGCGTGGGACCGAGTACCACCTGTGCTGCCTACCAGCTGGTGAAGTGACGATCGGTCTCATGACTGAGTTACAGCTAAAAATTATGAACGTAGTGGGGAGTCGACTGAGGTGCCACCTGAGCGCCCTCGGCCGCGCATCCCCCCCGGCCCTCGGCCGCCGCGCATCCCCCCCGGCCCTCGGCCGCCGCGCATCCCCCCCCCCCCCCCTCGGCCGCCGCGCATCTCCCCCCCCCCCCCCCCCCCCCCGGCCGCCGCGCATCCCCCCGGCCCTCGGCCGCCACGCATCCCCCCCCCCCCCCCGGCCCTCGGCCGCCGTGCATCCCCCCCCCCCCCCCCGGCCCTCGGCCGCCGCGCATTTTTCCCCCCCCCCCACACACTGAATTCCAGTCTCTCTGAGCAGGGTTAATGAAGATGTCTACATTGTCTGGCTAGTATAATTTTAAATCTAAGGGCAATTGCACTGCAAAAGGGGAAGAGAAACATTAGGGACAATTGTTGGAGGAAGAGAAACAATCCCAAGTTAAAAGCTCATCGTGTTCCCTTCCCATCCGCTGGTGTGATGGGTCAGTCAGAGAGCAGGAGGGATTGTGGAAACTAATTGAAACCTCCTTGTTTTATGTAACATTAGCTGTTTACTTTTGTCCTTCTAACAGGAAGCTACTGGAAGGTGAGGAGAGCAGGCTCAGCAGCAGCATGGTCACCCTCCCACTCACCAGCTCGGTCACCCTCCCACTCACCAGCTCCAACCCAGGCCCATCATTCCCAATCCAGCCCCGATTCTCCTCCACCTCCACCATCATCTCCAAGAAAGAGCAGAAGGAAGAGGGGCCTAAAATGCCACCAAAACCCTCCAAGCAAAAAGCAGAGGCTTACGAGGAGATCATTGAAGAAACCATTGTGTCCACCAAGAAGGTCGAGCGGGAGGAGCAGAATGTGAGCAGCCACAAAACAGAAAAGGTCAACCCTCCCAAATAAGTCTCCGGGCTCTCTCTGTCCCCTTCCCTCCACCTGAGGTAGATTGAAGACCAACTGAGCTGATGGCAGAATTCCTTACCAGAGCTTTTGAAATGGCCACCAACAATGGGTAGATTTTTCTATCTGAATCCCCCCTTCTATAGGGTCAGATTACCACCTCCCCACCGGGGACTAAGCCATGCAGTTTAATGAGTGACCTCATTTACTGGTCCAGTATTTCACTGATACAGAAAGCATCAGATCTGTCAACCCTGTGCAGTGATTCTGGGCAGGAGGATTGACACTTGCTCCTATAACACAAGTGCACCCAGAAAGGGCCAGGGTGAAGATAATTGTCACTCATAGTGTGGGATCCCAGGCAGTGCCTCGTGTTTATCTCCCATTTATCATAAGCACAGAAGAATTGCTGCTCTCAAGTTGGTCTGTCCTGAGTGTTAGTTCATTCTGTCTATGTTGCCTAGAAATTAGCTGCATATGTCCCTTACTCTGCTCGTCACAACAGATTCTCACCTTCCACTGGGCATTCTCCACACAAAGAATTGCCTTAATTAACCCAGCACCTGTCGAGATGGAGCCTGTCTCAATGGAAGTTGAGATGGCTGTTTGAGGAAGCAGAATGAAAATGTTAGAATGTGTTTGTGTAGCTGTGAATTTTAAAGGGTGGAGGGTCACATGTGCCCCTGCTGCTGAATCTCGCTGTCAGTAAACAATTTCACTTACATTCCACTGTCTAACTTTGTATAAATAAACCCAAAATTGAACCTAATTTGTGCCTGTCTTGGTTTCCTGAGGTTTCTTGTATTTTGGACACTAGGGCGGGGGAGGAGATGTCAGTCTGTGATCACTGTTCCATTGAGGTCTCTGCTTCCTGTAATGGTTCAGCAGCATGAAGCCAGTCAAATGAGGAGTGTGCGGATGTTTGAAGTGGGACTGAGGGAGGGCCCTCTCGTCAGATTCTAATAGCTTGAACAGTTTCTCTCCATTTTTATTCCTTTCACTTTAATCCAAGTCCAAGAAAAAAAAAAGCTAGAAAATTATATAAAAATTAATTAAAATTTATTGTAGTGTAATGAGAGAACTTGCATTCACATTAGTTCCTTACAGGATGTCCAAGTGTAGTCATTCTGTAATGTGAATACAGCAACCAATTTGCAGAGCAAGGTCCCACTAACAACCATGAGATAAATGACCAGGTAATCTATTTTAGATGTTGGTTGAGGGACAAATATTGGACAGGACACAGGAGAATTCCCCTGCTCATCTTTGAGTAGTGCCAAGGGATCTTGTACGTCCACCTGAGGAGACAGACGGGGCCTCTGTTTAACGTGTCATCCGAAAGATGGCACCTCCGACAGTGTGGCGTGCCCTCAGTACTGCCTCTCTGCCAGTGCAGCGTCAGCCTGGGTTATGCTGAATTCAAGGTTGTTCAGCTGATTGGACTTTACCTTGTGGATCACAGGGAAAGGCAGTTAGCAGTTGGGGAAGGTTAGATGATAAAACAAGATTCTGATTAAAGGTAGCCATAACAATCCTTTTACAAGATGCTGAACAAGAATCCCACCCTCCATTACAGCACCAACTGTGGAGAAGCTGGTGCCTGGGTTTGAGCACCTTCCTGCGAACCTCTCTGGCTGTTCAGCAATGTGAGGGAATCAATCTTGATATTTATTGGTCTTAAGTTTTTTTTTCACCAATTGGAACCTGGGTAACAATTCCTGCTACAGGGGGAGAAATGGACAGAACAGCTGTGGGGGGGATGGTTAGTGTGGGGATCCTGTTACAGAGCAAGAGGTGGATAGGTGTGGAGGATGATCAGTCCGTGAGTCCTGTTTCAGGGGGAGATGGACAGGTGTGGGGGACGGTCAGTCTAGGTCCTGTTTCAGGAGGAGATGGACAGGTGTGGGGGATGGTCAGTCCGGGTCCTGTTTCAGGGGGAGATGGACAGGTGTGGGGGATGGTCAGTCCGGGTCCTGTTTCAGGAGGAGATGGACAGGTGTGGGGGATGGTCAGTCCGGGTCCTGTTTCAGGAGGAGATGGACAGGTGTGGGGGATGGTCAGTCTGAGAGTCCTGTTTCAGGAGGAGATGGACAGGTGTGGGGGATGGTCAGTCCGGGTCCTGTTTCAGGAGGAGATGGACAGGTGTGGGGGATGGTCAGTCCGAGTCCTGTTTCAGGAAGAGATGGACAGGTGTGGGGGATGGTCAGTCTAGGTCCTATTTCAGGAGGAGATGGACAGGTGTGGGGGATGGTCAGTCCGGGTCCTGTTTCAGGAGGAGATGGACAGGTGTGGGGGATGGTCAGTCTAGGTCCTGTTTCAGGGGGAGATGGACAGGTGTGGGAGACGGTCAGTCTGGGTCCTGTTTCAGGAGATGGACAGGTGTGGGGGACGGTCAGTCCGGGTCCTGTTTCAGGGGGAGATGGACAGGTGTGGGGGACGGTCAGTCCGAGTCCTGTTTCAGGGGGAGATGGACAGGTGTGGGGGACGGTCAGTCCGGGTCCTGTTTCAGGAGGAGATGGACAGGTGTGGGGGACGGTCAGTGCGAGTCCTGTTTCAGGGGGAGATGGACAGGTGTGGGGGATGGTCAGTCTGAGTCCTGTTTCAGGAGGAGATGGACAGGTGTGGGGGATGATCAGTCTGGGTCCTGTTTCAGGAGGAGATGGACAGGTGTGGGGGACGGTCAGTCTCAGACTGCTGTTTCAGAGGGTGAATCTGGTCAGTCCGTGCAGTATTCCATTAATTCTCTATGAATGTGACCTTGCGCTAATGCTGAACGCAAGAAGCCTTATTGATTTCCTGCTTCTTGAATTGCTGAATTCCACTGACAGCTTCAAAGGCAGTTGGTGTGGGCACAGCTTTAATATTCTGGCGTAGACGTTTCTGAGTGGGATCTGTCTGCAGCGAGAGTTTTGCATGCGGAGAAGGATCTCGGGATGGATATGAAGGTGAATCATTGAACTCTCCAGGCAGCTGCTGATTGATCCAGTCTTGTGATTAGATCACTCTTCAGAGGAGATTCTTATGCCTTCAAATTTATTAGTTACCTGACTAATAATCCAGAGAACAGGAGTTCAAATCCCATCATGGCAGTTTGAGAATTTAAATTCAGTTTAGAAAAAAAAATCGAGATAAAAAGCTGGTCTCACTAAAAGTGACCATGAGGCTGTTGGATTGTCGTAAAAACTCATCTGGTTCACTAATGTCCTTCAGCAAAGGAAACCTACCGCCCTTACCCATTCTGGGCCGATATGTGACTCCAGTCCCACCCCAACGTGGTTTACTTTTAATTGCCCTCTGAAGTGGCCTAACAAGACACTCACTGAATCAAATGCAGGTAATAAGGGATGGGCAATAAATGCTGGCCTCGCCAGCGATGCCCACATCCTGAGAATGAGTGAGCCTCCACGCAGTTTTTAAAATTCAGTCATCATAATTGTAATAGAGCCACCTGGTGGACTACTGATGTATATAATAAAAAGCCAGGTGCAGTACAGTTCTTACCGGAAGCCATGTTGCGCTGTTGTGTATATATATGCTGTGTCTCAAGATGTCACAGAATTGGCGATGAGGATGCGATTGCGGATTCCCTAGCTGAAATTTTTGTTGGAGGATAAACCTGCCAACCGATGGAGGGACTGTTAGAGGTTCTTCATTTTGCAGAAAAACGTAAAAATCCGAGGTAAATTTTGAGCACACGTGGCTGAACTGTCGAAGTTGCCAGAGTCCAGATGGCTGCGTCTATGGGAATAATAGGGTGCTTGGGTGAGTTCCATCACGACCGAGAGACATTCGGAGTGTATGTGGGGCGGCTAGAAATGTTTTTCACCACAAATAATATTGTTGAAGTCCCCAATGATGTAAACTGTAACCGGGCAGTTTTAGAAATGAAACAGGCAATTTTTTTGACTGAAGCAGGCCCCAAGGTGTATGAAACCCTGAAAAATTTGCTTCTTCCTGCTAAACCGAAGGACACGCCATGGAAGATCCTAACCAAGTTAGAACAGCACTACAGTCCTGAGCCCCTGGAAATTGCTGAAAGTTATCGTTTTGGAACACGTGATCTCAGCAGCCGCGACCGAGAGCTCCGAAGTTTGTGATGCCTGCCTGGTGCCAGGGTTAAAGGCATCTCCTCGTGGTTGGAGAAGAACTTGGAGTGGGAGGGTCCAGTTGTCGTGATCCACGTGGGAACCAACGGCATAGATAGAACTAGGAATGAGGTTCTGCTTAGGGAGTTTGAGGAGCTAGGATCCAAATTAAAAAGCAGAACCTCAAAAGTAATAATCTCTGGATTGTTACCTGAGCCATGTGCAAATTGGCATAGGGACAAACAGATTAGAGGTTTAAATGTGTGGCTCAAAGAGTGGTGTGGGAGGAAGATGTTTCAGTTCATGGGGCACTGGCACCAGTACTAGGGAAAGAGGGAGCTGTTCCGTTGGGACGGGCTCCACTTAAACCAGGCTGGGCCCAGTGTCCTGGCAAACCGAATAACTAGGGCAGTAGACAGGGCTTTAAACTAATGAAGGGGGGTGGGAGGATTCAGGAAAGAGTAAATTTAAAAACAGCGAGAGAAATGTCAAGGCTCGAGAGCAGAGTAGAGTTTTGGGTAAAAATAAGCAGAGTGGGTCAGGAAGGGACAGAGAGAGTAACAAAGGTAATAGGGCATCAGTCACTAAGGTGACATCAGGGAAAAATACAAATAAGTCAAAGCTAAAGGCAGTATATCTGAATGCGCAAAGCATTCGCAACAAAATAGATGAATTAATAGCGCAGATAGTAATTAATAGGTTTGATCTAATAGTCATTACGGAGACGTGGTTGCAAAGTGGCCAAGGTTGGGAACTAAATATTCCAGGATACTTAACTTTTAGAAGAGATAGGCAAAATGGAAAAGGAGGCGGGGCAGCCCTGATAATAAAGGATGGGATAAAGACAGTAGAGAGAAAGGATCTTAGCTCCGAAAATCAAGAAGTAGAATCAGTTTGGGAGGAGCTAAGAAACAGCAAGGGGCAAAAAACATTGGTGGGAGTAGTTTATAGACCCCCAAAATGGAGGGCAGAGTATAAATCAGGAAATTAGAGGCGCATGTAACAAGGGTAATACAGTAATCATGGGGGACTTTAATCCACATATAGACGGGGCAAACCAAATTTGCAGTAATAGTGTGGAGGACGAATTCATGGAATGTATACAAGATAGTTTTCTAGATCAGTATGTTGAGGAACCAAATAGGGAACAGGCTATTTTAGATCTAGTATTGTGCAATGAGAAAGGGTTAATTAATAACCTTGTAGTAAAGGGGCCTTTAGGGAAGAGTGACCATAATATGATAGAATTTTATATTGAGTTTGAAAGTGATTTAGTTGAATCTGAAACTAGGATCTTAAATATAAACAAAGCAAACTGTGTAGGTATGAGGGCGAGTAAGGTCGATTGGGAAACTACATTAAAAGGTATGACGGTAGAGAAGCAATGGCTAGCATTTAAAGAATTAATACATAATTTGCAACAAATATACATTCCGCTAAGGCACAAAAACCCCACAGGAAAAGTGGTCCAACCATGGCTAACAAGAGAAGTTAAGATAGTATTAGATCAAAGGAAGAGGCTTATAATGTTGCCAAAAAAAGCAGTAAGCCTGAGGATTGGGAGGATTTTGGAATTCAGCAAAGGAGAGCCAAGAAATAATTGATAAAGAAAGGGAGAATATGAGAGTAAACTAGCGAGAGACATAAAAACAGACAGTAAAAGCTTCTATAGGTATGTAAAAAGGAAAAGATTAGCAAAAGTAAATGTGGGTCCCTTACTGGCTGAGACAGCAGAAATTATAATGGGGTATATGTAAATTGCAGAGAAATTAAAAAAATACTGTGTCTTCACGGAAGAAGACGCAAAAAACTTCCTGGAAATAGTGGAGAACCAAGGCTCTAGTGACAATAAGGAACTGAAAGAAATTAGTATTAGTAAAAAAATAATACTGGAGAAATTAATGGGACTGAAAGCCATTAAATCCTCTGGACCTGATGGCCTACATCCTAGGGGTTTGAAAGAGGTGGCTATAGAGATAGTGGATGCATTGGTTGTCATTTTCCAAAATTCCCTAGATTCTAGAATCGTTCCTGCAGATTGGAAGGTGGCAAATGTAACTTCACTATTTAAGAAAGGAGGGAGAGAGAAAACGGGGAACTACAGAGCAGTTAGCCTGACATCAGTAGTAGGGAAAATGTTAGAATCTATTATTAAGGATGTGGTAACAGGGAACTTAGATGGTAACGGACAGAAAACAGAGAGTAGGAATAAACGGGTAATTTTCAGGTTGGCAGGCTGTAACTAGTGGGGTACCACAAGGATCAGTGTTTGGGCCTCAGCTATTCACAATCTACATCAATGATTTGGATGAGGGGACCAAATGTAATATATCCAAGTTTGCTGATGATACAAAGCTGGGTGGGAATGTAAGTTGTGAGGAGGATGCAAGGAGGCTTCAAGGGGATATAGACAGGCTAAGTGAGAACATGGCAAATGGAATATAATGTGGAGAAATGTGAAGTTATCCACTTTGGTAGGAAAAATAAAAAAGCAGAGTATTTTTTAAATGGTGAGAGATTGGGAAATGTTGGTGTTCAGAGGGACCTGGGTGTCCTTGTACACGAATCACTGAAAGTTAACATGAAGGTACAGCAAGCAATTAGGAAAGCAAATGGTATGTTGGCCTTTATTACAAGAGGATTTGTGTATAAGAGTAAAGACGTCTTACTGCAATTATATAGGGCCCTGGTGAGACCACACCTGGAGTATTGTGTATAGTTTTGGTCTCCTTACCTAAGGAAGGATATACTTGCCATAGAGGGAGTGCAACAAAGGTTCACCAGACTGGTTCCTGTGATGGGGGGATTGTCCTATGAGGAGAGAGTGAGTAGACTAGGCCTATATTCTCTGGAGTTTAGAAAATGAGAGGTGATGTCATTGAAACATACAAAATTCTTACAGGGCTTGACAGGGTAGATGCAGGGAGGATGTTTCCCCTGGCTGGGGAGTCTAGAACCAGGGGTCAGTCATCTCAGAATAAGGGGTCGGCCATTTAGGACTGAGATGAGGAGAAATTTCTTCACTCAGAGGGTGGTGACTCTTCAGAATTCTCTACCCCAGAGGGCTGTGGAGGCTCAGTCGTTGAGTATATTCAAGACAGAGATCGACAGATTTTTGAATATTAAGGAAATGAAGGGATATGGGGATAGTTCAGGAAAGTGGAGATGAGGTAGAAGGTCAGCCATGATCTTACTGAATGGCGGAGCAGGCTCGAAGGGCCAAATGGCCGACTCCTGCTCCTATTTCTTATGTTCAATTAACTGACGAGGGTATCAGTGAGTATTAAAGCTTTAAAAAAGCTATCCGTTCACTGTCATTTCGGAGACTTTCAGGACTGAGCTTTGTGTGACTGCTTTGTTTGTGGGTTGAAAAATGAACATATCAGAAGTAAATTGTTGACAACCCCTAACTTGACTTTTGACTTAGCTTGTCGATGGATATGGCCGACCAATACTCCCGAGAGTTCCACGTCATTTCCAGTTGTCAGATAACCGAGCTGAATCGGCTGCAGGCTAAAAGTAAAAGGCAGTTGGGCCCCAAGACCTCAGCAACTGGCCAAGGGAACAGTGCATTGAAATCGTGCTATCGGTGCCTGGGACAACACATCGCTCAAAGCTGTCCATACGTGAAGGCAGAGTGTTTCTACTGCAAGAAAACTGGGCATCTTGTGAAGGCATGCCGACAGAAGAGTAAATATTAATTAAGGAGACAATTACTGCTGTAAGGAGGGATGATATATTAACAGGTTCCTCGAATGAGGCCATATGGGTTGAACTTAAAAACAAAAAGGGGGCTAGCACTTTGCTGGGAGTGTACTATAGGCCCCCAAACAGCCAGAGGGAGATAGAGGAACAGATATGTAGGCAAATCTCAGAGAAGTGTGCAAATAATAGGGTAATTATAGTGGGGGATTTCAACTTCCCCAATATTAACTGGGATACTCAGAGTGTGAAAGGCTTAGAGGGTGCAGAATTCTTAAAGTGCATCCAGGAGAGCTTTTTGAGCCAGCATGTAGAAAGTTCTACAAGAGAGGGGGCGGTACTGGACCTAATTCTAGGGAATGTGGCCGGGCAAGTGGTAGAAGTGTTAGTAGGTGAGCACTTTGGTGACAGTGACCATAATTCGGTGAGATTTAAGGTAGTCATGGAAAAGGACAAGGATGGACCGGAAATAAAGATTCTAAATTGGGGGAAGGCCGATTTTAATATGATAAGGCAGGATCTGGCCAATGTGGACTGGGATCAGCTACTTGAAGGAAAATCCACATCGGAGCAATGGGAGTCTTTCAGAAAGGAAATTGAGAGAGTACAATGGCAACATGTTCCCGTAAAGGTCAAGGGTGGGACCAACAAGCCCAGGGAACCTTGGATGTCAAGGGATATACGAGAATGGATTAGGAAAAAAAGGGGGGCTTTTGGCAGATACAAAGGACTAAAGACAGAGGAAGCCCTAGAGGAGTATAAAAAGTGCAGGAGGATACTTAAAAAAGAAATTAGGAGAGCGAGGAGGGGCCATGAAATAACACTGGCGAGCAAAATAAAGGAAAATCCTACGGTGTTTTATAAGTATATTAAGGGCAAGAGGATAACTAGGGAAAGAGTAGGGCCCATTAGGGACCAAAGTGGCAAGCTGTGTGTAGAGCCAGAAGATGTAGGTGGGGTTTTAAATGAATTTTTTGCATCTGTATTCACTATGGAGAAGGACGATGTGGACATAGAAATCGGGCAGGGGGACTGTGATATACTTGAACATATTAGCATCGAGAGGGAGGAGGTACTAGCGGTTTTAGCAGGCTTAAAAGTGGATAAATCCCCAGGCCCGGACAAGATGTATCCCAGGCTACTATGTGAGGCAAAGGAGGAGATTGCAGGGGCTCTGACACAAATTTTCAGAACCTCTCTGGCCACAGGGGATATGCCAGAGGACTGGAGAACAGCTAACGCAGTACCATTATTCAAGAAGGGTAGTAGGGATAAACCAGGGAATTACAGGCCAGTGAGCCTAGCATCAGTGGTAGGGAAATTATTGGAAAAAAATCTGAGGGACAGAATTAGTCTCCACTTGGAGAGGCAAGGATTAATTAGGGATAGCCAGCATGACTTTGTCAAGGGAAGATCATGTCTGACCAATTTGATTGAATTTTTCGAGGGGGTGACTAGGTGTGTGGATGAGGGTAGTGCAGTGGATGTGGTTTACATGGATTTCAGTAAGGCTTTTGATAAAGTCCCGCATAGGAGACTGGTCAGGAAGGTAAGAGCCCATGGGATCCAGGGTGCCTTGGCACATTGGATCCAAAACTGGCTTAGTGGCAGAAGGCAGAGGGTGATGGTGGAAGGTTGTTTTTGTGACTGGAAGCCTATGTCCAGTGGGGTACCGCAGGGATCGGTGCTGGGTCCCTTGCTGTTTGTGGTCTACATTAATGATTTGGATGTGAATGTAATAGGTATGATCAGTAAGTTCGCAGATGACACGAAAATTGGTGGGGTGGTAAATAGCGAGGAGGGAAGCCTCAGGTTACAGGACGATATAGATAGGTTGGTCAGATGGGCGGAACAGTGGCAAATGGAATTTAACCCTGAAAAGTGTGAGGTGATGCATTTTGGACGGACTAACAAGGCAAGGGAATACACAATGAATGGTAAGACCCTAAGAAAGACAGAGGATCAGAGGGACCTTGGTGTGCATGTACATAGATCCCTGAAGGCAGCAGAACAGGTGGATAAGGTTAAAAAGGCATATGGGATACATGCCTTCATTAGCCGAGGCATAGAATATAAGAGCAGGGAGGTTATGATGGAGCTGTACAAAACGCTGGTAAGGCCACAGCTGGAGTACTGTGTGCAGTTCTGGTCGCCTCACTATAGGAAGGATGTGATTGCTTTGGAGAGGGTGCAGAGGAGATTTACCAGGATGTCACCTGGGCTGGAGCGCATCAGCTATGAAAAAAGACTGGACAGGCTGGGGTTGTTTTCCTTGGAGCAGAGAAGGCTGAGGGGGGACCTGATTGAGGTATACAAAATTATGAGGGGCATAGATAGGGTAGATAGAAAGGAACTTTTCCCCTTAGTAGAGGGGTCAATAACAAGGGGGCATAGATTCAAGGTAAGGGGCAGGAGGTTTAGAGGGGATTTGAGGAAAAACTTTTTCACCCAGAGGGTGGTTGGAATCTGGAACTCACTGCCTGAAAGGGTGATAGAGGCAGGAACCCTCACAACATTCAAGAAGCATTTGGATGAACACTTGAAATGCCATAGCATACAAGGCTACGGACCAAATGCTGGAAAATGGGATTAGATTAGACAGGGCTTGATGGCCGGCACGGACGCGATGGGCCGAAGGGCCTCTTTCTGTGCTGTATAACTCTATGACTCTATAAACCGACTGGCAATGCTAGAAGTAGAAATCGCCAGACACTACATACTGTTGAAGAGAAGCAGCAGAACAAGGAGTTTCTGGAGATTCATGTTAAAGAGCAGGACCTCAAAGGTTGTAATCTCTGGATTACTCCCGGTGCCACGTGCTAGTGAGTATAGGAATAGGAGGATAGAGCAGATGAATGCGTGGCTAAAGAGTTGGTGCAGGAGGGAGGGCTTTAGTTTCCTGGATCACTGGGCCTGCTTCTGGGGAAGGTGGGACTTGTACAAGTCGGACGGGTTGCACCTGAACCAGAACGGGACAAATATCCTTGGGGGGAGGTTTGCTAGCACTGTTCGGGGGGGTTTAAACTAAAATGGCAGGGGGTTGGGAACCTGAGCAGGGAGACAGAGGAGAGGGAAACAGGGATAAAAGCAAAAGATAGGAAGGAGAAAAACAAAAGTGGCAGTCAGAGAAATCAAGGCCTAGAAATTCAGTTGCGTTCGCCAGCCGTTAGCGCCATAAGAGGAGTAGATTTCGAGCGCTAGGCACTTTGCGCCCGGGCGCAGAGCGATCTGCGCCTACGCCCAACTTCAGTTGACATTTTGCGCCGGCGCAAAGTGTTTGCGCGCGCTCAGCTGCGCGCGCACCTTATGACGTCATTTCGTCGTGCAATGCCGTTTGTGCGCCCCAAACTGGAACTTCAGTGGCGCCCGCCCAATGTGGGCGTGGCGCTGTTAAGAACTGTGAAGTGGAACGCAGCAGAGGCCCTGTGGGCCTCGGGGAGCGCTAATTAAAGGGCACTTAGACTGAGGTATAAAGGCCAGCCATTTTGCTGCAATGACTTTAGTGCTTTGGATTTCTGGACAGAGACCAAGGAAGAGACCTTACTGATTTGGGACAACATAGGAGGTATTTTTGGCTTCTGGCCAGAGCTTGGAAATTTGACTCATTGTGATTTGACTGTTTGCAAGTATATTATGGGGGCTGCATGGGGTTCCAACCCTCAGTTCCAGCATTATGTGCGAAGGGCTCGCAGACGCTGTGTGAGAGGGGCAGCCATGTCTAGACGCAGAGGGGCCATCAGGCGTCGGCAACGTAGGCCTTACCCACTCAGGGAATACCGGCAGCAGGTGTCCTATCTCACCATGACTGCCGCGCATTGTGTGAAGAGGCTGCGCTTCAGAAGGGAGGTGGTTGCAGAGATCTGCCAGCTGCTTCACAGAGATCTGCGTCCACAGCTGATGTGCAGGACGTCTCTGTCGGTGGAAGTGAAGGTCACGGTGGCTCTGAACTTTTATGCAAGCGGCTCCTTCCAAGCCGCTGCTGGGGACATAGCGAACATCTCCCAGTTCGCCGTGCATCGCTGCATCCGGCAGGTCACCGATGCCCTTTTCGCAAGGAGACACCAATTCATCTCCTTCCCCATGACCCTAGAGAGGCAGGAGCAGCGTGCAGTCGGATTTGCCAGGATCGCCGACTTCCCCATGGTGCAGGGCGCCATTGACTGCACGCATGTGGCTATGCGGGCACCTATCGACAATGCCGAGGATTACCGCAACCGGAAGGGCTACCATTCCCTCAATGTACAGCTGGTGTGTGACCACAGGCAGCGCATCCTAGCTGTCAATGCCCGCTTTCCAGGAAGCAGCCACGATGCATTTATCCTGCGCCAGACTACTGTGGCTGACATGTTCCAGGCACAGCCTCCCCCAAGGGGATGGCTTATCGGGGACAAGGGCTACCCTTTGTGTACATTGCTCATGACCCCGCTCCGCGCGCCCAGGACCCCTGCTGAGGAGGCATACAACGAAAGCCATCAAGCCACAAGGAACATCATAGAGCAAACGATTGGCGTCCTCAAGCAACGGTTCCGCTGCCTGGATCGTTCCGGCGGATCTCTACAGTATTCGCCGGATAGAGTCTCCCAGTTCATCGTCGTTTGCTGCATGCTGCACAACCTGGCTATCCGCAGGACTCAGGCACTGCCACCTCACGTTGGACCACCACCTCAGGAGGAGGAGCAGGAGGAGCATGAGGAGGAGGAGGAGTACCAGCCCAGGAGGGAGCCACAAGGTCCAAGGGCCGTCCGCCGGCGGCTTATTGAACGACACTTCTAGGCCCCCTGTCAGGGAATGGCTTGTGGCAATGAACGCACCTGAATGCAGCCGCTCCGCAAGCCCTCAGCCGGTTAACGCAACAACCACTTGAAACATGACACATGGACAAGCTGAATAAATACAAAGCTTTATTTAACAAACTCAGGGCCCTTCCCACATGAAACACAAAAACAGACAAGACCCCCAAAAAACAGTCAAAAACATATCTCACTCCCACAACCTGGGGAGGAAAACAAAACTTGTCCATCCAATTGGCCTTCATCCTCGGCCTTACCAAGACAAACCCCCCCATACAGAACACAAACACCCCCATATAAAAAAACATTTGCCATCATCTTCGGCCTTACCAAAATAAACCCCCCCCATACAGAACACAAACACCCCCATATAAAAAAACATTTGGCAACACACTCTACTTGGTGTGCTGAGAGGGCGAGTCCTTGTGCAGGCTTCTCCGGCCCCTGCCCGACCTGCTGCTCCGCCTCAACCTGGGCCCTGTGGGTGTTGCAAGGCTGGGGGAAGGCTCCTGAGGGGCACAAAGCGTGACGGCAGATGCCCTTGGGGGTCGGCCTAGACGAGGTCCGGCCCTGGAGGGGCCGGCTGCTGACTGCTGCAGCTGTGCAGCATCAGTCTCTCCAGCAGCTCGTCGCAGCTTTGCTGGGGGAGTGGCAGTGGCGGCTGCAGCAATGGGGGCAAGCTGGCTGATGCCAGGCGCTCGCTGGTCGCCAGAGACACTGGCACTCGGCCGGGCTGGCACTGCAGCAAGCGCAGCAATCTGGTGAAGGCCAGACCGCTGTGCTGCAGCAGCGCGGCGGGTGCCCTGGCGATGCGTCCGTGACACAGCGAGTGTGGCAGAAGTGAGTGCCCGTACTGCCCTGGTCTGTGCCCACATCAGACCAGCCAGTGTCTGCACGGCACCACTCATGAACTCTCGACTCGCGTCCTGTGCTGCCGCGAGTTGTTCGACACCCCTGGCCTGTGAGTCCCCGAAATCGGCCACACTATGAGCCAGGGACTCAATGGCCTGAGGCAACTGTCCCACAACCCCCATGAACTCGGTGTGGCGCCGCTCCGAATCTGCGGACATTTGATCAAGGAGGCGCACCTCCTGGGCGAGGACCGTCTCCAGACTGGAGGCCGGACTCTCCCTCTGGGGAGAAGGCCGCCGAGCTGGCCGACCCTTCCCGCGTGGCTGGACGCCACTGGGCCCAGCAACTGCCCTCCCCTGCAACACTTCCCCCCTCTGGGGAGAAGGCAGCCGTGCTGCCCGACCCTTCCCGCGTGGCTGGACGCCACTGGGCACAGGAGCTACACCCCCCTGCAACACTTCCCCCTGGCTCTCCTCCAGGCAAGACGTGTCCCCTCCATTGCCATCCCCTGGCGTGGATGAGGGTTCCCCCGATGTGCCGCCTTCCTCTTGGTCCTCGTCGTCCTCCTCTTCCGAGGGACTGACACTCGCAGCTTCAGGGACCTCCTCCTCACCAGCTGAAAGCAGGAAGGCGCAAGAGTAGCTTTAGAGTGAGGACAGGGCGTCAGCGAGGGAGGCATGAGTGGTGGCATTATGCGCATTGGTGGGACAGTGGCAAAGGATGTAGATCTGAAGCGCAAGGGGAACGAGAGAGGTCCAAACGGTCATGTCCTTACCATTGGGGCCCAGCACAGGGTCGGCATCTCCAATAGCAACGGGGCCAATCACCCGGGCACGCATGAGTCGAGCCACGCGCTCCTCCAGGTCACTGAGCTCCTGGAACTGGACACGGCCTCCCCCGGTGACAGTCCGGCTCTTCAGATTCTGCGCCAGCTTGGCTTGCAAGAGAAAGGACGGGTTCTAAGTACAGTGTGGTGCCCTGTTGTTGTGTGCACTGCCTCCCATGGTCGAATAGCTTGGCCAGTGTGGTGCCCTGTTGTTGTGTGCACTGCCTCCCATGGTCGAATAGCTTGGCCAGTGTGTCAAGTGCAGAAAGTGCTACTGATGATCATGCCAGTGCCATAGCTGCTGGAGGAGGGCTGGCCATTAGGCCTTTGAGGTCCCTTTGCCCATAATGTGAGGTGCACATGCAAGGATGAGGAGGACACTGGAAAGGGTACTCACCCTGACCAACCGAGTGAGGTCGTTGAACTTCTTGCGGCATTGGTCACCAGTCCTGGGGACATCGCTGTTGGCTGTGACCCTCTGGGCGATTTCCCTCCAGGCTCTCCTGTACAGCCTCTTGGGAGCCTTCTTGCCACTGTCCGGGCACAAGATATCTCTTTTCTTCTCCAAACCCCTAAGCAGCACCCTCAAAGCATGCTCTGAGAAGCGCTGCGCTCGTTCACGGGCCTTCTGCATGGCTTCAGGCGCTATTTGGGTCCAGCAGCAGTGTTCAGGCCTAGCTGGAGGGCTCCACTATCCAGGGCGTGGCAGCAGACCAAGTCGACCCTTCCCCCTTTAAGAGCTGGCCGGCGTCAGGGTGTCTGCTGTCAATCAAAACATGACCACACCTGCGCTGCGCCCGGCCTCGGCGTTATCACTCTGCACCGCCGGCTTAGCGCCTAAAGATAGGGGTGCAACGCCAGTTTCAGCGCTCGCCCAAACTCCTTGGCCAAAGCTACTGAATATCGGCGAAGTGGCCTCCACTTTCCGGCGGGCGCTAACTTTAGCGCCCGCCCGACTTTACCGCCCCAAAAGTGGCTATACTGAATTTCTAGGCCCAACAGTTTAAATCAAACGTGGCCACAGTAAATAATAATTCTAATAGGTCTAAGAGCGTTAAAAAAACAAGCCTGAAGGCTTTGTGTCTTAATGCGAGGAGCATTTGTAATAAGGTGGACGAATTGGCTGCGCAAATAGAGGTAAACGAATATGATTTGGTTGGGATTACGGAAACATGGCTCAAGGATGGCCAAGACTGGGAACTCAACATCCAGGGGTATTCGATATTCAGGAAAGATAGGCAAAAAGGAAAGGGAGGTGGGGTAGCATTACTGGTTAAAGAAGGGATTAATACAATTGTAAGGAAGGATAGTAGCTCTAATGATGTGGAATCTGTATGGGTAGAATTGAGAAATACTAAGGGGAAAAAAACATTAGTGGGAGTGGTATATAGACCTCCAAACAGTAAGGCGGAGGTTGGGACAGCATTAAAAGGGAAATTAAAGAAGCGTGCAATAAGGGCACAGCAGTCATCATGGGTGATCTTAATCTACATATAGATTGGGCCAACCAAATTAGTAACAATACTGTGGAGGAGGAATTCCTGGAGTGTTTACGGGATGGTTTCCTGGACCAATATGTCGAGGAACCAACCAGAGATCAGGCCATCTTAGACTGGGTGTTATGTAATGAGAAAGGATTAATTAGCAATCTTGTTGTACGAGGTCCCTTGGGTCGGAGCGATCATAATATGATCGAATTCTTCATTAAGATGGAGAATGAAGTAGTTGACTCAGAGACTAGGGTCCTCAATTTAAATAAAGGAAACTACGATGGTCTGGGGAGCGAGTTGGGTAGGATTGATTGGGGAATGGCATTCAAAGGGTTGACGGTGGATAGGCAATGGCAAACATTCAAAGACCGAATGGATGAGCTACAGAATTTGTTCATCCCAGTTTGGCATAAAAATAAAACAAAAAAGGTGACTCAACCGTGGCTAACAAAGGAAATTAGGGATAGCATAAGATCCAAGGAGAGGACATATAATTTGGCCAGAAAAAGCAATAATCCTGAGGATTGGGAGCAGTTTAGGATTCAACAAAGGAGGACAAAGGGATTAATTAAGAAAGGGAAAATAGAATATGAGAGTAAGCTTGCAGGGAACATAAAAACTGACTGTAAAAGCTTTTATAGATATGTGAAGAGAAAAAGATTGGTGAAGTCAAGTGCAGGTCCCTTGCAGTCAGAATCAGGGGAATTTATAATGGGAAACAAAGAAATGGCAGACCAACTAAATTCATACTTTGGTTCTGTCTTCACAAAGAAGGACACAAATAACCTCCCAGAGATGCCGGGGAACATAGGGTCTGATGAAAGGGTGGAACTGAAAGAAATCAGTATTTGTAGGGAAATGGTGTTAGGATAATTGATGGGACTGAAGGCCGATAAATCCCCAGGGCCTGATAATCTACATCCCAGGGTACTTAAGGAAGTAGCCCTAGAAATAGTAGATGCATTGCTGGTCATCTTCCAGAACTCGATAGACTCTGGAACAGCACCCATGGATTGGAGGGTAGCTAATGTTACCCCACTATTCAAAAAAGGTGGTAGAGAAAAAGCGGGGAATTATAGACCGGTAAGCCTGACATCAGTAGTGGGGAAAATGCTAGAGTCTATTATAAAAGATGTAATAGCAGAGCACTTGGAAAGCAGTGACAGGATCGGACAAAGTCAACATGGATTTACAAAAGGTAAATCATACTTGACTAATCTACTGGAATTTTTTGAGGATGTAACTGGTAAAATAGATAAGGGAGAACCAGTGGATGTGGTGTATTTGGACTTTCAGAAGGCTTTCGATAAGGTCCCACAAAAGAGATTAGTGTGCAAAATTAAGGCACATGGGATTGGGGGCAAGGTACTGACTTGGATAGAGAACTGGTTGTCGGACAGAAAGCAAAGAGTTGGAATAAACGGGTCGTTTTCCGAGTGGCAGGCAGTGACTAGTGGGGTACCGCAAGGATCGGTCCTCGGACCCCAGCTGTTCACAATATATATTAATGATCTGGACGAGGGAATTGGATGTAATATCTCCAAATTTGCAGACGACACAAAGCTGAGTGGGAGGGTAAGCTGTGAGGAGGATGTCGTGAAACTCCAGTACGATTTGGACAGGTGGGTGATTGGGCAGAAACATGGCAAATGCACTATAATGTGGATAAATGTGAGGTTATCCACTTTGGTGGCAAAAACAGGAAGGCAGATTATTATTTGAATGGCAATAGATTGGGAGAAGGGGAAGTGCAAAGAGACCTGGGTGTTCTTGTGCACCAGTCGCTGAAGGTAAACATGCAGGTGCAGCAGGCGGTTAAGAAGGCAAATGGTATGTTGGCCTTCGTAGCAAGAGGGTTCGAGTACAGGAACAAGGATGTCTTGCTACAGTTGTACAGGGCCTTGGTGAGACCACACCTTGAGTAGTGTGTGCAGTTTTGGTCGCCTTACCTGAGGAAGGACGTTCTTGCCATGGAGGGAGTGCAGCGAAGATTCACCAGGCTGATACCTGGGATCGCAGGAATGACGTATGAGGAGAGATTGTGTCGATTGGGCTTATACTCACTGGAGTTTAGAAGATTGAGAGGGGATCTCATCGAAACCTATAAAATTCTGTCAGGCCTGGACAGACTAGATGCAGGAAGGATGTTTCTGATGGCTGGGGAGTCCAGAACCAGGGGTCATAGTCTAAGGATAAGGGGTAAGCCATTTAGGACTGAAATGAGGAGGAAGTTCTTCACCCAGAGAGTGGTGAACCTGTGGAATTCTCTGCCACAGAGGGCGGTGGAGGCCAGTTCATTAAATATATTCAAGAAAGAATTGGATATATTTCTTAAGGCTAAAGGGATCAAGGGATATGGGGAGAAGGCAGGGACAGGGTACTGAATTTGGATGATCAGCCATGATCTCATTGAATGGCGGAGCAGGCTCGAAGGGCCGAATGGCCTACTCCTGCTCCTATCTTCTATGTTTCTATGTTTATCAGGAGCACAAAGGTAGCTAATAGCGTTTCGCGAGGTATCGTCATCCAAGTAGATGTCGCAGGAACCAGGATACCCATGGCAATCGACACTGGTGCATCCGTGAGCGTAGTACCGGAATCACTGTATTGCAACAAATTGTGTGATTATCGACTAGAGAAATCGAAGGTAGAGCTGCGAGGCTACTCAGGAGAGCAAGTCCCTGTAGTAGGAAGTGTCACCATACCAGTGAAATACAAGGATCAGTGTCAGAGCTTGCCTCTCACAGTAGTGGCAGGAGACAAGCCTGCCTTGATGGGTAGAAATTGATTGGGATCACTGAAGCTGGATTGGAATGAGATTTTTCGTGTGGAAGCGAAATTTGCATCGAAAGATGATGTCATCAAGCAGTCTCCGAAGGTGTTCAGTGAAACGGGCAGTCCGATCCAAGACTTCAAGACGAGTGTCAGAGAGCAGAAGGACGTAAGACCAGTTTACTGCAAGTCAAGTCCCGTACCATACGCACTCAAGGAGAAAATTGAGCAGGAACTCAAAAGACTAGAAACTGAGAACATTATCTCTAAGGTAGATCAGAGTAATTGGGCTACACCCATTGTTGTTGTACCTAAGTCAGATGGTAAGGTAAGATTGTGTGGTGATTATAAGGTAACCGTTAACCAGGTTCTAGAGTGTAATCTACCCAATACATTGCCAAACGTGGAAGATTTGTTCACAACGCTGACAGGTGGCCAGATCTTTTCGAAGTTAGATCTAACAAATGCCTACCTACAATTTCAGTTAGATGACGAGTCCAAGTCATGCTTGACTATAAATACTCACTATGGCCTATATCAGTTCAATAGGCTACCATTTGGAGTGTCTTCTGCCCCCAACATATTCCAGGGGGTGATGAGCCAAATTTGACAAGGGATTGAAGGGGTTGTGTGTTATTTGGATGACATACTCATTTCAGCACCAAACAGGCAAATCCATGATGAGGTGTTGAATGAAGTGCTCAAACGGCTAGAGAAGCACAGAGTACTCGTGACAGCTCACAAGTGTGAGTTGTTTCAAAACTCAGTGGAGTACTTAGGGCACAGAGTAGACAAAGATGGTTTACATCCAACCAAGGGAAAGCTGGATGCAATCAGAAATGCACCCACTCCCAAGAATGTCTCTGAACTTCGATCATTTTTGGAACTTTTGAATTATTACGGAAAGTCCTCCCAAACTTGGCTACATTGTTACACCCACTGAATGAGCTGTTGAGAAAACAGGTCATTTGGAAGTCGTCAAAAGAATGCGACACAGCATTCAAAGAGTGTAAAAGCCAGTTAGTAGAGAGTACCATGTTAGTTCACTATGATGTATCTAAGGCGATCAAGCTAGCGTGTGATGCCTCTCCGTACGGAGTTGGGGCAGTGATTTCTCATGTACTAGATAGTGAGGAGGAGAGACCAATTGCTTTTGCTTCACGCAGTCTCAGTGCCAGTGAGCGGAATTACAGATCGAAAAGGAAGAGTTGTCATTGATTTTTGGGGTCAAGAAGTTTCACAAATACTTGTTTGGTCGTAAGTTTACCATAGTTACTGACCATAAGCCCCTGACAGCAATCCTCCATCCAAAGTCCCCAGTTCCAACCTTAGCTGTAGCCCGAATGCAGAGATGGGCTTTGATTTTGTCAGCGTATACGTATGGCATTGAGTACAGACGATCAGCTGATCACAGTAATGCTGATGCTATGTCCAGGTTGCCATCCCCATCACAAGTTACACCCAATAAGGAGGAAGTGTTCTATTTCTCATACATTGATGAGCTGCCAGCCACAGCTGAAGAGATTGGTAGGGCAACCAAATGTGACCCAATTATGTCAAAGGTGTATGATTACATAGCAAATGGATGGTCAAACCAGGTATCAGAGGAAGATATCCATCCATACTTCGTTCATAGGAATGAATTATCAGTGGATAAAGATTGTATCCTGTGGGAAACAATCAAGGCAGAAAGAGAGTCATGATAAAGGTAGAGTTAGAGAGAGAAGTGTGAAGTTGAATCAGAAGGTTAGAGTGAAGAACCATCACCATAAATGGTTAAAGTGGTTACCAGGAAGAGTAGTGAAGATATGTGGCCCTCGCACATATTTGGTCAAGATGTTTGATCATGGAAAGGTTAGGTTTGTTCAAATTGATCATATCTTACCTACAGATGTGGAAGGAGTTGAAAGCTGGGATGATTCAATTTATTCTGATGAGTCAGATAGTCTTGTTACAAGTAGAGTACCAGTAGCAAATCCTACATCAGACGTACCAGAAACAAGTCCAAGACAAAGTCAGGATTTAAATCTGAGCCTGAGTCAGGCAGACAAACAGTCTGAAAGTGTAGAGTCCAAATGTAGATCAAGGTCAGCCCTTGGAGAAAAATTCTCCACAGGCTCAGCCTAGAATGAGTCAAAGTCCTACAACAAGATCTGAAAGTTCTGTTTAAGAAAGAAGGTATCCTCTTTGAAACAGAAAACCAGTGGTTATGGTTAATCTGTAAATATGGAAAATAAGTTCATATCTTTTGTTTGTGTTACAGAATTCTATAGTAGAATTTGGAAACATAAAATGGGTTCCATTTGAGAAATGTATACCAAGAGTTGTGTATACCATGCAAGTCATGTACAATGATTATTTGCTGTGATTAACTTCTTCAGTAAGAAGGGAAAAGTGTAATAGAGCCACCTGGTGGACTACTGATGTATATAATAATAAAGCCATGTGCAGTACAGTTCTTACCGGAAGCCATGTTGTGCTGTTGTATATATATGCTGTGTCTCAAGATACCACAATAACCACAAGGCCTTCCCTCACCCTCTCCTTCCCTGCCAGCTCACTGTCCTTCAGTACACAGCCCCGGACAGTGCTTTAGAATAAGTACATTTTTCAGCAAAAGTTAATGTTGTGTAACTTAAGAGGTTAACCTGGAGCACTGTTTTAAGCCAGGACAAGGGGACACAGGTACCAACTGGAAAAGGGCAAGTTCTGGACTGATGAAGGAAGCCAGTCTTCACACTGACTGTGATTAATATTTGGTATGGGCAGTAGAGCAAAAACTCAAATCATTTAAGAGGCACTTGGAGGCTGTGACGGGAAGGGTTGTGGGTCTCGATGGAAGGGTGAAATTAGAGGAGGGGCTGTGGTAAATTATGAGTAAAACTGAAAGACAGCTGGAGGGGGCAGATAGGGGGCAGGCTGGGCAGATGGGGAAGGATGGGCAGATAGGGGCAGGCTGGGTAGATAGAGGTCAGGATGGGCAGAAAGGGGTCAGGATGGGCAGAAAGGGGTCAGGATGGGCAGATAGGGTCAGGATGGGCGGATAGGGTCAGGATGGGCGGATAGGGTCAGGATGGGCGGATAGGGTCAGGATGGGCGGATAGGGTCAGGATGGGCAGTTAGGGGCAGGCTAGGCTGATAGGGGTCAGGGTAAGCAGATAGGGGTCAGGCTGGGCAGATAGGGGTCAGGATGGGCAGATAGGGGCAGATGCAGTTCAATGTGAAGTCAAATATTTTGGAAGTAAGAATAGGGAAAGGAAATACATCTTAAATGTGAGATTGTAAACAAGTAGAGGAACCTGGTGTGCAGATGCACAGGGCACTAATGGGGGAGGTGCAGGTAGGTAAAAAGGGAAACAGAATCCTTGGTTTTGTATCAAGAGGCACAGAATACAAAAGCAAGGTATTAATGTTGAAACAAAAGCAAAATACTGCGGATGCTGGAAATCTGAAATAAAAACAGAAAATGCTGGAAATACTCAGCAGGTCAGCCCAGCACCTCATCTTTCGATTAGGCACTTTACAGCCTTCTGGACTCAACATCGAGTTCAACAATTTCAGACCATGACCTCGGCCCCGATCTTTTTTTTCCCATTTTTTTCTCCCTCTCACATGGCAGATGTCTTTCATTCTGCCATCGCCATTTACATCTCATCTAGAGCCATCTTTTGTTTCTTAACTTGTCCCATTACCATCATCCCTTTTGTCTCTTAATCTCTCCTGCCTTCCACCCTATCACAGACCTTCCCTTTTGTTCTTTCCTCCCCTTTCCCGGCCCCAACACTTGCTTAAAAACCCGTTCCATCTCCAGCTTTTTCCAGTTCTGACGAAGGGTCATCGATCTGAAACGTTAACTCTGTTTCTCAACAGATGCTGCCTGACCTGCTGAGTATTTCCAGCATTTTCTGTTTTTATTGCACTAATGTTGAACGTGTGCAAGATCTTAGTGAGACCGCAGCACGAGTATTGTGTAGAGTCTGGGCACCCCATTATAGGAAGAATATAAAAGCAATGGGAAATAGACTCTCTGTGATATTACCAGGGATGCGTGGCGAGTTATGAAGAGAGACTTGATGTGTTAGGATTTTTTTCATGAGAGCTGAGAAGGTTAATTGTGGTTAGGGAGATCTTTTAAAAGAGATCTTTTAATAGCTGCTTGAAAAAGATGATTATTAAAGGGTACAGGGAGTGAGGGGGAGAGTGGGATTAGACTGGGTGGGATATTAAAGGGTACAGGGAGTGAGGGGGAGAGTGGGATTAGACTGGGTGGGATATGAAAGGGTACGGGGAGTGAGAGGGAGAGTGGGATTAGACTGGGTGGGATATTAAAGGGTACGGGGAGTGAGGGGGAGAGTGGGATTAGACTGGGTGGGATATTAAAGGGTACGGGGAGTGAGGGGGAGAGTGGGATTAGACTGGGTGAGATATTGAAGGGTACGGGGAGTGAGCAGGAGAGTGGGATTAGACTGGGTGAGATATTAAAGGGTACGGGGAGTGAGCAGGAGAGTGGGATTAGACTGGGTGAGATATTAAAGGGTACGGGGAGTGAGGGGGGAGAGTGGGATTAGACTGGGTGGGATATTAAAGGGTGCGGGGAGTGAGCAGGAGAGTGGGATTAGACTGGGTGAGATATTAAAGGGTACGGGGAGTGAGCAGGGGAGTGGGATTAGACTGGGCGGGATATTAAAGGGTACGAGGAATGAGCGGGAGAGTGGGATTCGACTGGGTGGGATATTAAAGGGTACGGGGAGTGAGCGGGAGTGTGGGATTAGACTGGGTGGGATATTAAAGGGTACGGGGAGTGAGCGGGTGTGTGGGATTAGACTGGGTGGGATATTAAAGGGTGCGGGGAGTGAGGAGGAGAGTGGGATTAGACTGGGTGGGATATTAAAGGGTACGGGGAGTGAGGCGGAGAGTGGGATTAGACTGGGTGGGATATTAAAGGGTACGGGGAGTGAGGAGGAGAGTGGGATTAGGCTGGGCGGGATATGAAAGGGTACGGGGAGTGAGGGGGAGAGTGGGATTAGACTGGGTGGGGTATTAAAGGGTACGGGGAGTGAGGGGGAGAGTGGGATTAGACTGGATGGGATATGAACGGGTACGGGGAGTGAGGGGGAGAGTGGGATTAGACTGGGTGGCTCATGTTGATAGAGGCTGGTGCCGACTGGTTAGTCTGTGAACTGCTTGTCTCTGTGCAGGGACAATCTGTGATTCTATCCCAGTGAGACAGAAGCGATAGCAAAGGGGGAAACTGAGCAAAAATACAACCTGCCCTGGAGATAATGAGACGCCAGAACTGGCAGGTTTGCCTCCAGCAGTCCCCAGTTGTTACCATCTGATGACTGGTAATGCTGGTCGCAGCTGTAGTAAACACTTCACTGCTCAGCCCTGAGACTCCGAATGTTCCAGCTGATTCTCTCGGGGATTCCTGGCCGTCACTGTGGCACTCTGTATGATGTATGAGCCCAGTTAATATCCATGGTAACAGTATCAAAGGAATTAAACAGTTGGTTAAATAGGAAATACCAGTTGCTGCATGTTGAGACTCGGTATTAGGTTGCATACAGCATTATCGCTGCTCCACCCTTTCACATCCACATCATCCCCTCATTCGCACATCTCCTTGTCCCCACCTTCACCCTCCCCCAACCTCCCACCCAACCCCCCAACCTTCTCCACCCCATCCTACCCTTTCCTCATTTCCCTATCTCTTTATTCCCTCTTTCTCACGCCCACTCTCTCGCAGTCACATGAGGCCTTGACTATGTTAATGTGCGGTCTCTATCTTGAGATACTTTTGTAAACTAGTGCAGCTCCACATTAGAAATAGATGTTAAAGAAGAGCTTGGATGGGACCCAGTTCAGAACTGGAAGCATTTTATCCCCTCTACCCTATTGCTCTTTCACCCTTCCCCCATTAAGCACCCCCAGCAACAGTTTTCCATTGATGGCGGGGAGAGGGTGATAGAAACATAGAAAAATAGGAGCAGGAGTAGGCCATTCGGCCCTTCGAGCCTGCTCCGCCATTCAATATGATCATGGCTGATCCTCTATCTCAATACCATATTCTCGCTCTCTCCCCATACCCCTTGATGCCTTTTGTGTCTAGAAATCTATCTATCTCCTTCTTAAATATATTCAGTGACTTGGCCTCCACAGCCTTCTGTGGTAGAGAATTCCACAGGTTCACCACCTTCTGAGTGAAGAAATTTCTCTTCATCTCAGTCCTAAATGTCCTACCCCGTATCCTGAGACTGTGACCCCTTGTTCTAGACCCTCCAGCCAGGGGAAACATTCTCCCTGCATCCAGTCTGTCTAGCCTGGTCAGAATTTTATACGTTTCACAAGATCCCCTCTCATTCTTCTAAACTCTAGTGAATACAGGCTTAGTCGACCCACTCTCTCCTCATACGAGTCCTGCCATCCCAGGAATCAGTCTGGTGAACCTTCGCTGCACTCCCTCTATGGCAAGTATATCCTTTCTTAGGTAAGGAGACCAAAACTGCATACAGTACTCCAGGTGTGGTCTCACCAAGGCCCTGTACAACTGTAGTAAGACATCCTTGCTCCTGTATTCAAATCCTCAAATTTGTCTTTTTAACATTTTTAGACATCGTAACATTTTTTTTGTACTATGGCCCTATTTGTCTTATTACCATGTTTTCTTACCCGGACCCTATTTGTTAGTGCCCTCCTTTGTTTGTACGCTCTGTCCCTTCCTGACACTATCTGGTTATCCTTACCCCAATCACTTTCCTGCGCTGATACCTTGTCTTTTCTCTTTAGCATTCTAGATTTCTCTCCACCGGGACCCTCCCCCCCACCGCCCTTATTTAGTTTAAAGCCCTGTCTACCTCCCTGAACTCTGGTCCCAGCATGGTTCAGGTGTAGTCCGTCCCAACGGAACAGCTCTCTCTTTCCCCAGTACTGGTGCCAGTGCCCCACGAATCCAAACCCACTTCTCGCACACCAATCTTTGAGCCACGCATTCATCTCCCTGATCCTATTGACCCTATGCCAATTTGCTCATGGCTCCGGTAATAATCCAGAGATTATGACCTTTGTGGTTCTGCTTTTTAATTTAGTCCCTAGCTGCTCAAACTCTCTCAGCAGAACCTCTTCCTTTGTCCTACCTATGTCGTTGGTACCTACGTGGACCACAACAACTGGATCCTCTCCCTCCCACTCCTAGTTCTTCTCCAGCCCGGAGGAGATGTCCTTTACCCTGGCACTGGATAGGCAACATAGCCTTCGGGACTCACGCTCCTGGCTGCAGAGAACAGTGTCTATCCCCCTAACTATACTGTCGCCTACTACAACCACCTTCCTTTTTACTCTCCCCACTTGAACAGCTTCCTGTACCACGGTGCCGTGGTCACTTTGCTCATCCTCCCCGCAGTCCCCGCACTTGTCCACAAGGGTTGCAAGAACCTCGACTCTATTGGACAAGTGCAGGGACTGAGGCCCCTGCAATACTTCCTCCTGGATACCCGTACCTGCCTCACTCGCAGTCACACCCTCCTGTCCCTGACCGCATGTCAATTCTAAAGTATTTAATCTAAGGGGTGTGGCTGCTTCCTGGAGCAAAAGGTCCAGGTAACTTTCTCCCTCCCTGATGTCTCGCAATGTCTGCAGCTCGGATTCCAGCTCCTCAACTCGGAGCCGAAGTTCCTCGAGCCACAGACACTTACCGCAGATGTAGTCGCCCTGGACAAAAATGTCCACAAGCTCCCACATATTGCAGCAGCAACACATCTCCTGTTCTCCCATTATTTTTTAAATTTAATTAATTAGTTTAGTGTTAATCAAATTATTTACCTTGTTTAGTTTATTAAATTAATTAAATTAAGTTTAGTTATTAAAATTTAGTTATATGTTATGTGTTAACATAAAACTTAGTCCACAGTCACTACCAATCACTTACCCGTGATGTCACACTGCCGTTTTCTCCTGCTGATGCAGGTCTGCTGCTGCTTTTATCCCCGGTCTCAGGCCTGGGTCTGCTCCCCGCTCTCGGGCCTGGGTCTGCTCCCCGCTCTCGGGCCTGGGTCTGCTCCCCGCTCTCGGGCCTGGGTCTGCTCCCCGCTCTCGGGCCTGGGTCTGCTCCCCGCTCTCGGGCCTGGGTCTGCTCCCCGCTCTCGGGCCTCGGTCTGCTCCCCGCTCTCGGGCCTCGGTCTGCTCCCCGCTCTCGGGCCTCGGTCTGCTCCCCGCTCTCGGGCCTCGGTCTGCTCCCCGCTCAGGTCCGCTGCTGCTCTGCGGGAGAAGTTAGGAAAAGCAAGCACCTGCTTCCCCCACGTCACCGAAGTCCCACACGATATCGGGCAGAGGAGTTTTTCCAGAGGATGGCCTGTGTATAGCCTGTCTCACTGGTCCTTGCACGCACAGATACAGGGTGGTATTGACAGAGAGTTAAAGAAGGTCCACTACCACCATCGTCTCAGGGCAACTAGGGACGGGCAATAAATGCTGGCCTTGCCAGTGACGTCCACATCCCGAGAATAAGAACATAAGAAATAGGAGCAGGAGTTGGCCCCTTGAGCCTGCTCTGCCATTCAATAAGATCTTGGCTGATATTTTACCTCAACTCCACCTTCCCCCACTAACCCCATCCCTTGATTCCCTTAATATCCAAAAATCTATCGATCTTTATCTTGAATATACTCAATGACTGAGCCTCCACAGCCCTCTGGGGTAGAGAATTCCAAAGATTCACCACTCTCTGAGTGAAGAAATTTCTCCTCATCTCAGTCCTAAATGGCCGACCCCTTATTCTGAAACTGTGACCCCTGGTTCTAGATTCCCTAGCCAGGGGGAACATCCTCCCTGCATCTACCCTGTCAAGCCCTGTAAGAATTTTGTATGTTTCAATGAGATCTCCTCTCATTCTTCTAAATTCTAGAGAAGAATATAGGCCTAGTCTACTCAATCTCTCCTCATAGGACAATCCCCCCATCCCAGGAATCAGTCTGAACCTTCGATGCACTCCCTCTATGGCAAGTATATCCTTCCTTAGGTAAGGAGACCAAAACTGCACACAATACTCCAGGTGTGGTCTCACCAGGGCCCTATATAATTGTAGTACGACTTCTTTACTGAATGAATGAAAGCAAAGTTGGGTTTGGGTTGCCTCAGACTCCTTAATGTGGAACAACAGTGCTGATGTGCAGTAAATGGAAGCAGTGCTTGAGGTGGTAGGATGATGGAAACATGTCCTACAGGTTCACAGCCTCAGCTCCCCCTTGTGCATTGCTGTGACCCGTCATTCAGCCTGGCACATCTTCCAGCTTAGCTGCCTATTTCTGTTTGTTTAAGAAACAGTTTTATTAAAATGTGCTGGAATCAAGCTGAATATGGCCTGACTCCCGGAATCTAAAGAAGAACAAGATTCTCTCAGGGCAATCTGAATATGAGGAACGTATGGGGTGTGGAAGTTCAGCAGACTGTGTACAATCTGCACCGTCAGGGACTGTGCCCAGCTCCGGGCTGTGATGTTACACCGAGATCCTGGAACTTTCAATCCATCCCTTCATTACGCAGAGGTACAAGAACGACTACATCCCACACAGTGTTTGATTGGACACATCTATACCCATCTCAGCAACCCTGAAACCCATTTCCAACCAGCTCACTCTTAAAGCAATCAACCAACAGAACATGTTACATAGAATTTACCGCACAGAAACAGGCCAATTGGCCCAACTGGTCCATGCCAGCGTTTATGTTCCACACGAGCCTCCTCCCACCCTATTTACTTCATCTCACCCCATCGGCAAATCGTTCTATTTCTTTCTCCCTCGTGTGCTTATCTAGCTTTCCCATTAAAGGCATCTCTGCTAGTCGCCTCAACTACAACAACAACTTGTATTTATATAGCACCTTTAATGTAGAAAAATGTTCCAAGGCGCTTCACAGGAACGATTATCAAACAAAATTTGACACCGAGCCACATAAGGAGATATTAGGACAGGTGGCCAAAAGCTTGGTCAAAGAATTAGTTTTAAGGAGCGTCGTAAAAGAGGAGAGAGAGGTAGAGAGGCCGAGAGGTTTTGGGAGGGAATTCTAGAGCTTAGGGCCCAGGCAGCTGAAGGCACAGCCGCCAATGGTGGAGCGAGTAAAATCGGGGATGTGCAAGAGGCCAGAAATGTTGGAACGCAGAGATCTCGGAGGGTTGTAGGGCTGGAGGAGGTTACAGAGATAGGGAGGGGGGTGGCCATGAAAACAAGGATGAGAATTTTAAAATTGAGGAGTTGACGGACTGGGAGCCAATGTAGGTCAATGAGCACAGAGGTGGTGGGTGAATGGGACTTGGTGCGAACTACTGTCCATCTCCAACCTCCCTTTCCTCTCCAAAATCCATGCCCATCTTTCCCGGAACTCCATGTTTGAATCCCTCCAATCAGGTTTCCGCTCCTGCCACAGTACCAAAATGGCTCTTATCAAAGTCACAGATGACATTCTATGTGACTGTGACTGTGGTAAATTATTCCTCTCTGTGATAGCGAGTTCCACATTCTCACCACTCTCTGGGTAAAGAAGTTTCTTCCTGAATTCCCTATTGGATTTATTAGTGACTATCTTATATTTATGGCCCCTAGTTTTGGACATCCCCACAAGTGGAAACATCTTCTCGTCTACCCTATCAAACCCTTTCATAATCTTAAAGATCTCTATCGGGTCACCCTCAGCTTTTTCTTTTTTTCCTAGAGTAAAGAGCACCAGCTGCTATGATGGATCCTACTTCCCCCATGTAGTCATTTCATGTCTCAACAACCCTCTGTGTAAAAATTAATAAATAAATAGTTCTCCTGACCTCTCCATTTGTTCTGTTGGTGATGAAAGTGTTAGGGTGAAATAAAAACAGAAACTGCTAGAAATACACAGCTGGGCAGTCAGCATCTGTAAAGAGAAAAATCGGGCTACATTTCAGACACATCTTCACCAGCACCAATGGAGGATTCGCACCGAAACCCACAACCGCCCGCTCATCTTTACAAACACTGACACACCTGCTGTGTATTTCTAGCAAGAATGGGATTAGATTGGGTGGGATATTAAATGGTACAGGGAGTGAGTAGAGGAGTGGGATTAGACTGGGTGGCTCATGTGGATAGAAACACAGGCAGAGATTTGATGGGCCGAATGGCCCGTTTCTAATGGAACATTTTTCTTCGTTGAACACTTGCTCAACAAAATGGCTGAAATCTTGACTAAATGTAACAGGATGAAGCACAGTAATTCTCAAAGATCTGTGTGCAACCCATTACAGAATGGGCATGAGGGACATGGATTCACTAGGATGGTACCAGGGATCAGTTATTATAATGGGGCTGAAATTCGCCTTCGGACATGCTCCCGCCACAAGTCCACTGGGAATATCTCAGAAGGGCCTGGAAATAGGCAGGGGGCTGGATACGCACAGGAGGCAGGGCCTGGGAGTCTCTACACACTAAGCCTTCCTACTTCTGACCTCAATGGGACTTGGGTTAAGGTTGGAGGTCAATTCGCCCAATGAGGAGAGGCATACCAGCCTCCAAATGGGCACATGTGGGTCCCACCAGGGCAGTCTAGGTCAGGAAAACTGCCTGGACCCCCCGAAGGTCAGTCAAGGTTCATTAAAGTTTTAAATCATCGGCATGAGGGGCGCAGGCATTATTTCTTTGCGGGGGCGGGGGATTGGGAGAACAACAGCAGCTGTGCGAGTTTCCAGCAACACAGGGCATAAAGGACCCGAGATGTGCCTGCACTGGAACAGGGGCCCACCGTCTCCGTGCCCTCCCACTGACTACACGATCTCCAGCCAGGTCAGCACACCAGTTGGTGTGATCCTAGCATCCCTGGCAGCATCGTCGCACTGTGCAATTACACGGCAGGCAAGTGCAGTGTTCACCGGAACAGAGAAGGTGAAGGACGATCTTATAGAAGAAAAAAGAGAAAGAACTTGCATTTCTATAGCATCCTTTCACAAACTCAGGGCGTCCCAAAGCATTTAACAGCCAATGGAGTACTTTTATAAGTGTAATAGAACTGTTGTAATGTAGGAAACACGGCAGCCAATTTGCACACAGCAAGCTCCCACAAACAGCGATGAGATAAATGACTAGTAATAATCTGTTTTTTTAATGATGTTGGTTGAGGGACAAATTTTGGCTCGGACTCCTCTGCTCTTCTTCGAAATAGTGGCGTGAAATTTTTTAGGTCTAAATGAGAGGGCAGATGGAGTCTCGGTTTAACGTCTCATTCCAAAGACGGCATCTCTGACAGTGCAGTGCTCCCTCAGTACTGCACTGGAGTATCAGCCTAGATTTTGTGCTCAAGTCTCTGGAGTGGGGCCTGAACCCACAACCTTCTGTCTCCGAGGCGAGTGAGCCACGGCTGACAGCTAATATAGAAGCATTGAAACTAAGGAGACGGCTTGAGAGGATTGTTTCCACTGGTCGATGAGGGGCAGTCACAGTTCCTGCACAGGTACTATGAGCTGAAATTTTGGTGATATCTATAAAAGCTACAATGGTGGATAACATCAGGCCAGCTACAATTTAAACCTCATTCGGAAGTTTCCTGTCTGGTGGAGGGACTGAACTCCACGTGAAGAGGTGGGATTCACACCACTACTCATCGATCCAAGACGGACATCACGTACTCCCCATTCACATAGAACCAGCTGTCCAAACTCTCCATTAACATCCATTCTTAATGTGGAGACTGAAGTTTGCTGTTTTTAAATGAAGAGCACACCCTGTACAGACATAGCCCCAGGAGAGCAGCACAATACACACAATTCACACCGAGCCCCCAGGCACTTTACTTAGCGATGTGGAGCAGCAAGAGCTGAAAAATTAACACCAGCAGCACTTCCCAGCGCAGTGCCAGCATTCCCAACAGGACTGTCCAGCTCGGTGCCAACAATCCTAGCAGGACTGTCCAGATCAGTGCCAGCATTCCCAGCAGGACTGTCCAGCTCAGTGCCAACATTCCCAGCAGGACTATCCAGCTCAGTCCTGGAGTGCTCCTCCTGTGCTATGTGGGAAGTCAGGGAAACTTTCAGTGTCCAGGGCGAACACATGTGTAGGAAGTGTCTCCAGCTGCAGCTACTCGAAATCCGCATTTCGGAGCTGGAGCTGCGGCTGGAGTCACTGTGGAGCATCCGCGAAGCTGAGATCTTCGTGAATAGCACGTTTAACGAGGTGGTCACACCGCAAGTAAAGAGTGCACAGGCAGACAGGAAATGGGTGACCGCCAGACAGAGTAAAAGAACTAGGAAGATAGTGCAGGAGTCCCCTGGGTCCATCTCCCTCTCCAACAGATTTTCCGTTTTGGATACTGATGGGGGAGATGGTTTCTCAGGGGAATGCAGCAAGAGCCAAGTCCGTGGCACTACGAGTGGCTCAGTTGCATAGGAGGGGAGGAAAAAGAGTGGGAGAGCAATAGTGATAGGGGATTCTATCGTAAGGGGAACAGACGTGAGTCCAGGATGGTATGTTGCCTCCCTGGCGCCAGGATCAAGGATGTCACTGAACGGCTGCAGGGCATTCTGAAGGGGGAGGGCGAACAGTCAGAGGTCGTGATTCACATTGGTACAAACGACATGGGTATAAAGAGGGATGAGGTCCTGCAACAAGAATTTAGGGAGCTAGGTAGCAGATTAAAAAGCAGGACCTCAAAGGTTGTAATCTCTGGATTACTCCCGGTGCCATGTGCTAATGAGTATAGGAATAGGAGGATAGAGCAGATGAATGTGTGGCAAAAGAGTTGGTGCAGGAGGGAGGGCTTTAGTTTCCTGGATCTGCTTCCGGGTAAGGTGGGACCTGTACAAGTCGGACGGGTTGCACCTGAACCGGAACAGGACCAACATCCTTGTGGGGAGGTTTGCTAGTACTGTTGGGGGGGGGTTTAAACTAACTTGGCAGGGGGATGGGATACAGAGTGGAGCTATAGGAGGGGGTGATGCACAGCCAAATATAGAGGAAAAAACAAGTCAGCCTGGAAGGCAGAGCAAATATGTAACAGCACAAGGGAGTATGGCAAGGCTGGATGGCATTTATTTTAATGCAAGGAGTCTTGCGGGTAATGCAAAGTAACTGAAGGTGTTGATGAACACGAGAGTGTGATATTGTTGCTATCACAGAGACATGGTTGAGGGAGGGGCAGGACTGGCAGCTCAATATTCCGGGGTGTAGAATCTTGAGGCGAGACAAAGGGGGATGTAAAAGAGGGGGTGTCGCAATATTAATCAAGGAGTCAATTACTGCTGCAAGGAGGGATGATATCTTAGCAGGCTCCTCTAATGAGGCCATATGGGTAGAACTTAAAAACAAAAAGGGGGCAAGCACTTTTCTGGGAGTGTACTATACGCCCCCAAACAATCAGGGGGAGATAGAGGAACAGATATATAGGCAAATCTCAGAGAAGTGTAGAAATAATAGGGTAATAATAGTAGGGGATTTCAACTTCCCCAGTATTAACTGGGATAGTCACCGAGTGTGAAAGGCTTAGAGGGTGTGGAATTCTTAAAGTGCATCCAGGAGAGCTTTTTGAGCCAGCATGTAGAAAGTCCTATAAGAGAGGGGGCGGTACTGGACCGAATTCTTGGGAATGTAGCCGGGCAAGTGGTAGAAGTGTCAGTAGGAGAGCATTTTGGTGACAGTGACCATAATTCGGTGAGATTTAAGGTAGTCATGGAAAGGGACAAAGATGGACTGGAAATAAAGGTTCTAAATTGGGGGAAGGCCGATTTTAATATGATAAGGCAGGATCTGGCTAAAGTGGACTGGGATCAGCTACTTGTAGGAAAATCCACATCAGAGCACTGGGAGTCTTTCAGAAAGGAAATAGAGAGAGTACAACGTCAACATGTTCCCATAAAGGTCAAGGGTGGGACCAACAAGCCCAGGGAACCCTGGATGTCAAGGGATATACAAGAATGGATTAGGAAAAAAAGGGAGGCTTTTGGCAGATACAAAGGACTAAAAACAGTGGAAGCCCTAGAGGATTATAGAAAGTGCAGGGGAGTACTTAAAAAAGAAATTAGGAGAGCCAAGAGGGGGCATGAAATAACACTGACAGGCAAAATAAAGGAAAATCCCAAGGTGTTTTATAAGTATATTAAGGGCAAGAGGATAACCAGGGAAAGTGTAGGGCCTATTAGGGACCAAAGTGGCAACCTGTATGTAAAGCCGGAAGATGCAGGTGAAGTTTTAAATTAATATTTTGCATCTGTGTTCACTATGGAGAAGGACGATGTAGGCATAGAAATCAGGCAAGGGATTGTGATATACTTGAACAAATTAGTATTGAGAGGGAGGAGGTACTAGCGGTTTTAGCAGACTTAAGAGTGGATAAATCCTCAGGCCCGGACGAGATGTATCCCAGGCTGCTGTGTGAGGCAAGGGGCTCTGACACAAATTTTCAGAACCTCTCTGGCCACAGGGGAGATGCCAGAGGACTGGAGAACAGCTAATGTAGTACCATTATTCAAGAAGAGTGGTAGGGATAAACCAGGGAATTACAGGCCAGTGAGCCTAACATCAGTGGTAGGGAAATTATTGGAAAAAAATCTGAGGGACAGAATTAGTCTCCACTTGGAGAGGCAAGGATTAATCAAGGATAGTCAGCATGGCTTTGTCAGGGGGAGATCATGTCTAACCAATTTGATTGAATTTTTCGAGGGGGTGACTAGGTGTGTGGATGAGGGTAGTGCAGTTGATGTAGTCTACATGGACTTCAGTAAGTCTTTTGACAAAGTCCCACATGGGAGACTGGTCAAGAAGGCAAGAGCCCATGGGATCCAGGACAATTTGGCACATTGGATCCAAAATTGGCTTAGTGCCAGAAGGCAGAGGGTGATGGTCGAAGGTTGTTTTTGTGACTGGAAGCCTGTGTCCAGTGGTGTACCGCAGGGATCAGTGCTGGGTCCCTTGCTGTTTGTAGTGTACATTAATGATTTAGATATGAATGTAGGAGGTATGATCAGTAAGTTCGCAGATGACATGAACATTGGTGGTGTGGTAAATAGCGAGGAGGGAAGCCTCAGGCTACAGGATGATATAGACGGGTTGGTCAGATGGGCAGAACAGTGGCAAATGGAATTTAACCCTGAAAAGTGTGAGGTGATGCATTTTGGGAGGACTAACAAGGTAAGCTTAGGTGTGGAGATGCCAGAGTTGGACTGGGGTGGACAAATGTAAGAAGTCACACAACACCAGGTTATAGTCCAACAGCTTTATTTGAAATCACAAGCTTTCGGAGCGCTGCTCCTTCTTCAGGTGAAGTGGAGAAATGCATAAAGACACAGCTTATATAGTCAGAGAATCATGTCAGATGTTTACAGGTAACCTTTCCAACTGCCATTTATCACACCTCGGCAGAGAGATAATCACAGCAGTCAAAGGTGTGAATGGTGTCCAAACAGGTCAGTCAGGGAAACATTACATCAAAGAACAATGAGGTGGGGTCACAAGGGGTCAAATATTGCTGATGCTGGGGTCTGTATGAAAAACAAAAAAAGACAAAAAACATTTTTTTTGGCTGGAAATCACAGCAGGTCCGGCCGCATCTGTGTAGAGAGAACAAGCCAATGTCGACTCGAGTCTGGATGACCCTGCGTCAGGTGGGGTTACATGTAGCGTGACATGAACCCAAGATCTCTGTTGAGGCCGTCCTCATGGGTGCGGAACTTGGCTATCAGTTTCTGCTCGACGATTTTGCGTTGTCGTGTGTCTCGAAGGCCGCCTTGGAGAATGCTTACCCGAAGATCGGAGGCTGAATGTCCTTGACTGCTGAAGTGTTCCCCGACTGGGAGGGAACACTCCTGCCTGGTGATTGTTGCGCGGTGTCCGTTCATCCGTTGTCGCAGTGTCTGCATGGTCTCGCCGATGTACCATGCTCCGGGGCATCCTTTCCTGCAACGTATGAGGTAGACAACGTTGGCCGAGTCACATGAGTATGTACCATGTACCTGGTGGGTGGTGTCCTCACGTGTGATGATGGTATCTGTGTTGATGATCTGGCATGTCTTGCAGAGGTTGCTGTGGCAGGGTTGTGTGGTGTCGTGGTCGCTGTTCTCCTGAAAGCTGGGTAATTTGCTGCGAACGATGGTCTGTTTGAGGTTAGGCGGCTGTTTGAAAGCGAGTAGTGGAGGCGTGGGGATGGCCTTAGCGAGGTGTTCGTCCTCATCGATGACATGTTGAAGGCTGCGAAGAACATGGCGTAGTTTCTCCGCTCCGGGGAAGTAGTGGACGACGAAGGGTACTCTGTTGGTTGTGTCCCGTGTTTGTCTTCTGAGGAGGTCTATGCGATTTTTCGCTGTGGCCCGTCGGAACTGTCGATCGACGAGTCGAGCGTCATATCCCGTTCTTACAAGGGCGTCTTTCAGTGTCTGTAGGTGTCCATCGCGTTCCTCCTCGTCTGAGCAGATCCTGTGTATTCGCAGGGCTTGTCCATAGGGGATGGCTTCTTTAACGTGGTTAGGGTGGAAGCTGGAGAAGTGAAGCATCGTGAGGTTGTCCGTGGGCTTGCGGTAGAGTGAAGTGCTGAGGTGTCCGCCTTTGATGGAGATTCGTGTGTCCAGGAATGAGACCGATTCTGAGGAGTAGTCCATGGTGAGTTTGATGGTGGGATGGAACTTGTTGATGTTATCGTGTAGTCTTTTCAGTGATTCTTTGCCGTGGGTCCATAGGAAGAAAATGTCGTCGATGTATCTGGTGTATAGCGTTGGTTGGAGATCCTGTGCAGCGAAGAAGTCTTGCTCGAACTTGTGCATGAAGATGTTTGCGTATTGGGGTGCGAATTTGGTCCCCATGGCTGTTCCGTGTGTTTGGGTAAAGAACTGGTTGTCGAAGGTGAAGACATTGTGGTCAAGGATGAAGCGGATGAGTTGTAGGATGGCGTCTGGAGATTGGCTGTTGTTGGTGTTGAGTACTGAGGCTGTCGCAGCGATGCCGTCATCGTGGGGGATACTGGTGTAGAGTGCCGATACATCCATCGTGGCGAGGAGTGTTCCTGGTTCAACTGGTCCGTGGGTGCTGAGTTTCTGTAAGAAGTCTGTAGTGTCGCGACAGAAGCTGGGGGTTCCCTGTACGATGGGTTTCAGGATGCCCTCGACATATCCAGAGAGGGTCTCACACAGGGTTCCGTTGCCTGATGCGATAGGACGTCCAGGTGTGTTGGCTTTGTGTATCTTTGGGAGGCAGTAGAAGTCTCCCACGCGGGGAGTACGTGGGATGAGAGCATGTAGGATGCTTTGAAGGTCTGGATCGAAGGTTTTGATCAGTCTGTTGAGTTGGCGGGTGTGTTCTTTGGTCGGATCTGCGGGTAACTGTCTGTAGTGTTCCTGGTTGTCCAGTTGTCGGTATACTTCTTTGCAATAGTCCGTTCTGTTCTGTATGACGATGGCACCTCCTTTGTCTGCTGGTTTGATGACGATGTTGCGGTTGGTCTTGAGAGCGTGGATGGCGTTGCGTTGTGCTCGGGTGACATTCTGGACTGTCTTGTGAGTGCGGCTGATGAATCTGGCGTTGATGCATCTCCTGACAGCTTGAGCATACATGTCAAGCTTAGGGCAGCGACCCTCCGGAGGGGTCCAATTTGACTCTTTCTTCTTCGGTAGCTGCACTGCGGATCCCTCTGTCTGCTGTTCCGGAGAACAGCGACCACGACACCACACAACCCTGCCACAGCAACCTCTGCAAGATATGCCAGATCATCAACACAGATACCATCATCACACGTGAGGACACCACCCACCAGGTACATGGTACATACTCATGTGACTCGGCCAACGTTGTCTACCTCATACGTTGCAGGAAAGGATGCCCCGGAGCATGGTACATCGGCGAGACCATGCAGACACTGCGACAACGGATGAACGGACACCGCGCAACAATCACCAGGCAGGAGTGTTCCCTCCCAGTCGGGGAACACTTCAGCAGTCAAGGACATTCAGCCTCCGATCTTCGGGTAAGCATTCTCCAAGGCGGCCTTCGAGACACACGACAACGCAAAATCGTCGAGCAGAAACTGATAGCCAAGTTCCGCACCCATGAGGACGGCCTCAACAGAGATCTTGGGTTCATGTCACGCTACATGTAACCCCACCTGACGCAGGGTCATCCAGACTCGAGTCGACATTGGCTTGTTCTCTCTACACAGATGCGGCCGGACCTGCTGTGATTTCCAGCCAAAAAAAATGTTCTTTGTCTTTTTTTGTTTTTCATACAGACCCCAGCATCAGCAATATTTGACCCCTTGTGACCCCACCTCATTGTTCTTTGATGTAATGTTTCCCTGACTGACCTGTTTGGACACCATTCACACCTTTGACTGCTGTGATTATCTCTCTGCCGAGGTGTGATAAATGGCAGTTGGAAAGGTTACCTGTAAACATCTGACATGATTCTCTGACTATATAAGCTGTGTCTTTATGCATTTCTCCACTTCACCTGAAGAAGGAGCAGCGCTCCGAAAGCTTGTGATTTCAAATAAAGCTGTTGGACTATAACCTGGTGTTGTGTGACTTCTTACAAAGGTAAGCTTAATACACAATGAATGGTAGGACCCTAGGAAGGACAGAGGAACCTTGGTGTGCATGTATAAATCTCTGAAGGCAGCAGGACAGGTAGATAAGGCGGCTAAAAAGGCATATGGGATACTTATATTCTATGCCTCAGCTAATGAAGGCAAGAGCAGGGAGGTTATGATGGAGCTGTACAAAATGCTAGTTAGGCCACAGCTGGAATACGGCGTGCAGTTCTGGTCGTCACACTATAGGAAGGATGTGATTGCATTGGAGAGGGCGCAGAGGAGATTCACCAGGTTGTTACCTGGGCTGGAGCGCTTCAGCTATGAAGAGAGACTGGACAGGCTGGGGTTGTTTTCCTTAGAGCAGAGAAGGCTGAGGGGGGAACCTGATTGAGGTGTACAAAATTATGAGGGGCATAAATAGGGTAGATAGAAAGGAACTTTTCCCCTTAGTAGAGGGGTCAATAGCCAGGGGGCATAGTTTCAAGGTAAGGGGCAGGAGGTTTAGAGGGGATTTGAGGAAAAACTTTTTCACTCAAGAGGGTGGTTGGAATCTGGAACTCACTGTCTGAAAGGGTGGTAGAGGCAGGGACCCTCACAACATTCAAGAAGCATTTAGACGAGCACTTGAAACGCCATAGCATACAAGGCCACGGACCAAGTGCTGGAAAATGGGATTAGAATAAACAGGGCTTGATGGCCGGTGCGGACACGATGGGCCGAAGGGCCTCTTTCTGTGCTGGATAACTATGACTCTATAACATTCCCAGCAGGAATGTCCAGATCAGTGCCAGCATACCCGCTAATGGCTCTGACCTAACACAATCCCAACATTCCCACTAACAGCTACTTTGAGTTGTTAATGATTTTATTTTCCTCTCACCTCTGACCCCCCAAATTAAATTTACCTTCTGTGCATAGAAACTGAATTAAGATAAAGAAACAGACAGAAGGAGCAGTGATGTGGAATGGTAAAGTCTGGATTTCACACTTCAGCTGATTAAAGGTCAGTCTCGGGACATCTACTGGAGCACATTCCATGGACAGAGCTGCAAGGACTGCTTCTGTGCAATGAATCTCCCTATGGCTCTATATGTAGCTCTTTCTGTATGACGGGAAGATCAGGCTGACAAATCCATTCACTGCAAATAGAAAACATGACTACGAATGCTGGAAATGTACCAGAGGTCGATCTGCATTATGAGAACTTGCTCTGAGGTATCTTGTAAATCTTCAGCTGTCTGCGACTGTTTCATTCAATATCATTTCTGGCTAAATATAGATTTTAAATCAGTCCCACTGGTCCCTCAGCCCTCAGGGCTTTCAGTCAAAACAATCCTGTTTCGGAGAAAGTGTAGCATAATGGAACTGGCTGTCAGTGTGAACATTCCTGAATAGACAGAGAGCAGAGCAAGTCAATAGCAGCCTCATGGACACACCGTTAATGACTACACCCAGAATTAACCCGACCCACACGCTCAAACGCCTGCTCTGACATTGTCGTCAATGATAAGTGCTCTTCATTTTCCCTTGGTTTGCTTTTCCACCCATATCAACCACCCCTTCACCTCTCTGACCGAGTCCGTCAATTACTGACAGTTGGTGCTGTGGACCCACATTCACTGGAGACCCACCAGCACATAGAAGATAGGAGCAGGAGGAGGCCATTCGGCAGCACCCTCCCAATCAGCAGATTTCCAGCAGGATGGTTCGGCTCAATTCAAACCAGTTCCAGAGCTGTAACTCAGTACAGAATGTCCCTGGGAGTGTTTGATGGGACAGTGTAGAGGGAGCTTTACTCTGTATCTAACCCGTGCTGTACCTGCCCTGGGAGTGTTTGATGGGTCAATGTAGAGGGAGCTTTACTCTGTATCTAACCCGTGCTGTACCTGCCCTGGGAGTGTTTGATGGGACAATGTAGAGGGAGCTTTACTCTGTATCTAACCTGTGCTGTAACTGCCCTGGGAGTGTTTGATGGGACAGTGTAGAGGGAGCTTTACTCTGTATCTAACCCGTGCTGTACCTGCCCTGGGGGAGTGTTTGATGGGACAGTGTAGAGGGAGCTTTACTCTGTATCTAACCTGTGCTGTAACTGCCCTGGGAGTGTTTGATGGAATATTTGATTGCAGGAATAACATTGGTCAAGAACTGGACCATCATTGACGACCTGGATTGCAACAGAATCAAGGCTTTTCCTTCAAAATAAAATTACTTTCATATTTTGTATAGTAAAGAAAACAATTTCATTTCAATTTTATTAATCAGCAAAGAATTTTACAAACTGGTGAAAAATATCTAAAAACTCTTCTGAACAGTTTAAAAAATGAGCAAAGTTCTCTGTACAAAGGCAAAAGGTCTGAATGTCGGCATGAGCTCCGGTCATAGCCAACAACTGGTATCTGAGCGATCTCACCAGGATGTGACATCACAGCAGTCAGTACCAGGATGTGATGTCACAACGGTCAGTACCAGGGTATGACATCACAATGGTCAGTACCAGGATGTGATGTCACAGCGGCCAGTACCAGGATGTGATGTCACAGCGGTCAGTACCAGGATGCGACGTCACAATGGTCAGTACCAGGATGTGATGTCAGTCATTTCAAACCAGTTGGCCAAGGCCAGCACTCTCAGGTGACATCACTGTGGTTCTACATTACTAGTGGTCAGTTCCAGGATGTAATGTCACAGCTCATTCCATTGGACAGTGACACGGGGTACAGTTAAAGCTATCTCATCGTGTTGGTGCCACACAGATATTTGAAGTTACCTACAGTATAATGCAAGCTCGACAGGACGCGAGGCTACAGCCGTATAAATAACTACTGAGCAGGAACAGGCTGCGAGGTGCAGAGGATGAGGTCAGGGTAACTGACAGGATGTAATGTTGTGCAATGTAGCACTAGTGATCCAGAAGTGGCCATCCTTTTTACAACAGGCCGTCAGCCTCGGATTCCGGCCTCACACTGGAGCTGAGCAGTGCACTTTCCAGTCAGAGCACAGGAAATGTGGTCCTTTACATCTTGTTTGACTGGAAATTATGTCACAAGGAGTCCCAATAATGTTATGTAGCCGTTTGATAATGGAAGCGCATCCAGCATCATTTCTGGGATCGCACGAGTCCATAGTGCAGAATAAGTAGACCATCCTGAAACGCAGTAAAGAGAAATGTGTCATTTATCAAAACGCACTCTCTCAATTCCGCCCCCCCCTACAATGTCCATGAGCAACAATGGAAATAGTCCTGAATTATGTGGCTTGTGCTGTGAGCCCATAGCCTCTAGGAACTGGGTGGAGCTGCACCAACCTCTCACTCAGGACCCGAGGAGCTAACAGAGCAAATCCCATCAGTCATTCAAGTAAAGGGCAAAGTTCCAGCAGACTCTCAGTCAGTCCCCATCATTTACACATGTGCACTGCACTCACTCAGTACACGGCACAGCATGTCAACACAGCCAGTACTTGTCACCTTAAGCCAGGCAATGTGGGGAAGGATATCATGCTGCAACATCTACCCCTGCAGTGTCACGAAGCATTAATGAGCTCCCACAAACCTCCAGTGCCTCACTGTCCCTGATGAATTCCGGCTAGATTTTGCTATACAATAATGAGACCAGTTTTACTTCATTCTGAGAGCACATCACAGAGTGAGCTGGGAACAGTGGAGATTAAGGACATCTAAAACTGGATATGGTGCAGAGGGGGAAGGAGCTGCTGATCCTGTACACAAGTAATATAAACAGTGAGGCAGAACAAACTAGATAACTAACAATGACAGCGCAGGAAGGGACAGTGATGTGTCTGCTGCAAAATGTGGGAGTTTCCAGCATTAGGAATTGAATCGGGCAAACTCGTCGCCAACTCACACAGCTCGTGCTCAAAGTCTCAGAACCCGAGAAGGAGACGGAGACAATCTGACACATCAGGGCGGGAGGGAAGTTTCTGGAGCGAGAGTTTGAGAGGGTCGTCACACTGGTGAAAGACGGAGCAGGCAGTGAAAGGATGGGTGACTATCCGAGGGGCGGGGAAAGTTAGAACAGGAACGTCCAGAGCAACTGATACTCACAAGCTCCAGGTTCCTGTGGGGAAAATGGGAACTCTGGGCAGAGCCATCCGGTAAATATCAATGGCCCCAGCAAACAAGGGATGGCTCCGGGGGGAAATTACCAACACAGCTAGAAATGCAGTAGTGAGAGGGGATTCAATAGTTAACAGTCCAGACCAACAGTCCTAGATGTTTTGTTGCCTCCTAGGGACATATAGAATAGGCTGGACAAGACTGTGCGTGGGGAGGGAGAGCAGCCAGTGATCGTGGTCTGTGTGGGAGCCAGTGACGTGGTAAAGAAAGGCCTGAAGCCTTGCAGGATGAGTTTAGAAAATTAAGAAACAAGTTTAGGAGCTGGATGTCACAGGTGATACTCTCAGGATTACTTCCCCAGCTATGCGCTAGAATAGGGAGGATTGGGGAAATTAATGGCTGGCTAAAGGAATGGTGTCAAGAAGAGGGATTCCACTCTGTTGGGCATTGGCACCGGTTCTGGCACAGCTGGAAGCTATTCTGCAAGGGTAGGACAGATCTGAACAGGGAGGGTGCTGATGTACTGGGAAATAGTTAATCAGGGAAGGGATGAGGTATTTAAACTAGAAAGGGGGGGTCCGGGAAAATAAAACCAACCAGGATCAGCTAAGGGAGACAGGAGCAATAGATGGGGATAATATTCATGCAGAAAACAATTTAGCGGTACACGAAAGAAAGGAATAAGATCAAATGGATTATACACAGTGAAAAGACTGAAGCAAAGGTGGGGGAAGCTTAGAAAAAAACAATGGTAAAGGGAGTGTTAAAAAAAGCCAAAAAAGGTTAAAATGCACCTATTGCAATGCAGAGTTTGGGAAATAAACTAGGGGAACTGGAAACATTTACTTTACAGCAAGTTCTAGACTTAGACATGAACAGAAACCTTCTGCAAACTGGATAAGAATGGAAAATAATCAGGATATAATATATTTCAGAGGGATAAAGATGGAGACACAGTGGCAGTATTAATTAAAGAGGGAAAATGTGCTGCAGAGAGGTTTACTGTGGGCATGGAAGGGGACAGACAGAGACAATATGGTTGGAGCGCAAAGATAAAAAGGGCCATTAGTCAGGGATTATTACTAGATATATTATTATTATTACAGTTTGGCAAATTACGGGGTGGAAATGGAAAAGGAAATCTGCAGTCAGATTAGAGAGATGAGCAGAAATAACAAATATTAATTTTAATGATCCACTTATCGATTAGGACAGAGAGCGGGAGTCAATGGAGAAAAGGGAATGGGACTCTTGCAATGTGCACAGAACAACCTCCTCGAGCAGCGAGTTAGTCGACCTGCAGGAGGGAGGTGTTGTTGGATCTGGTTCTAAGTAATGAAATAGATCAGGTAGGTGAGCACCTGGGGAGCCGAGACCACAATATGATAATGTTTAAGATCAAACTGCAACGGGAAATTGGCTACCAGGACGATAGGGCAACAATGGGATGTTTTTAAAGAGATTGCAAAGAATAAGTATATTCCATTAAAAGGGAAAGTATTGGTTGTATCAGGATGCCAGGGATAAATAAAGAGGTTAGAAACCAATTAAAATTGAAGAGGAAGGTCTATGAGGATTAAAGAATAATAATGTAAAAACTAAAAGGGAAGATGAGAAAATAAGGCAAAAGGTTAAGAGCAGGATAAGGAAAACTAAGAGGGTGTGTGAGGAAAAATGTAAAAAAATCAAAGGGAACAGGAAAGTATTTTACAAGTATATCAGTAAAAAGCACGTTGTTAAAAGTGAGGTGAGAGCCCCAAGAGGAGAGGATTGTTAATCTGTAAATGATCAAAACAATGGTGGAAGTATTTAATAAATACTTTGCATCAGACTTTACTAAAGAGGACATTGGAGAGGAGACGATTCCTGATGTGGATGAGAGCGAGACGAGTGATGGATAAAAGGATTTTGTTTGTTAAATTAGTTAGGCTAAAGGAAGATAAAGTGCCCGGGCCTGACAGGAAATGCTGGGAAAAGCCATGGCCTCAATCTGTGCCTATCTGAACTGTCTCCAGGATGACGCCTGGTGGGAGCTGGGAACAAAGTCAACAGTCTGTGGTAGATCCTGCTGTGAAGGAATGAGCCACATCACCGATTCAGAAAAAGACACTATCCTATGAAAGAATTCTGGCCTTATTTAAACACGACAAACTGGGTTTGGAAATTTAGAAACCCGACGATGAAATAGCTATGGAAGAATTCTGGCTACTGAGAGAAGACAGTTGTTGACCCTGAATAAACAACCTTATTGAAACAGAAGGTGCATGGCTCCGACAGGCTGACTTTTAATTTAAATTTCGTAAGGATGGCACATAAGATAAGCAACATCTGCCCTTGTAAAGATGACATAAAATAAGGGACACCTGCCCTTCACACCGTTTTATATGGTTAACATCTGGAAAAAGACAAGATTCTGGAATATTACAAACTGATGTAGCAGTGCGAATTGCAGAGGTTGGCAGAAAGATGAATAGGGATAATTAACTTGCATCAGTAGAAAACCTTAAAGGAAATACAACTGAAAAGGGTATAAATATTGAAGTTCCAAATGAGATAGCAGATTCGTTTTAATCAGGCAAAGCGATTCTTGACCAGAGGCGGCTCTGTGGTCTCGAACTCTTTGTACCTTGGGGATCAAAGGTATTTGATATTGATGGATATCCTGTATAGAAAACTTTAACAACTGTAATACTGTAGCAAAGTTAAGATTTAAAAGTACGATTCTCTGTTAAGATGATAGTATTTTTTTTCTTTTTAGCACTGTTAATGTTGCGATTGATTGATTCACCAACTGTAAATTGCATGTCTGTTCTTTTAATAAATCTCTATATATTTTTAGAATTGTCTCACATAAGCCTTCTGTATCAATAACTCGCAAACTCAATCTCTCTACACTCTTTGGTGAAGAGTTACATAATTCTGAAGGAGTTCTCCAGACCCTCATAATATCCGGGACGTTACAGTCTAGCTAAACTTATTAAAAGCGCTATCACAGAAATCCCACAGTGCAGATAGAGGCCATTTCGGCCCATCGAGCCTGCACCGACACATATCCCACCCTATCCCCGTAACCCCACGTATTTAATCCCCCTAACACTAAGGGTCAATTTTTATCATAGCCAATCAACCTAACCCGCACATCTTTTGGACTGTGGGAGGAAACCGGAGCACCCGGAGGAAACCCACGCAAACACGGGGAGAATGTGCAAACTCCACACAGACAGTCACCCGAGGCCGGATTCGAACCCGGATCCCTGGCGCTGTGAGGCAACAGTGCTAACCACTATGCCACCGTACTGCCCGGTCAATTTGGAGGACGGTAACATTCTCGGGTTGTTCCTTTCCTTTAGGGAGAAACAGCCAGAACCTTTAGACCCAATTAAGCGTCTTTAGCATTCGGCTACCAAGTGAATGTCTGAGAAATACGCCTGAGGGGGGGGGGGGGGGGGGGGGGAGAGAAAGAGAGAGAGAGAGAGAGAGAGAGAGAGAGAGAGAGAGGGGGAGGGCCATGACAATAAATCCCCAAAAAACCAAAGTCCTTGTGTTCCAGCAAAGATCCAGACATCAGGGACCCAAAATAAATTTCACACTAGGAACAACCAAAATTGAACAAACCACTAACTACACATACTTGGGCTTAAAAATCAGTTCTACGGGAAATTTCAAACTGGCTGTGAATGAACTGAAAGAGAAAGCAAGAAGGGCTTTCTATGCCATTAAAAAATCAATCCAAATAGAAATCCCAATTAGCATTTGGCTCAAAATTTTCAAATCAGTAATTGAACCAATTGCACTCTATGGCAGTGAAGTGTGGGGACTGCTAACACAACAAGAATTTGCAAAATGGGACAAACACCCAATTGAGATGCAGAATTCTGTAAAAGTATCCTCCGGACTCAAAGGAAAACCGTAAACAATGCATGCAGGGCAGAACTGAACTAGGCCAATATCCATTAATAATCACCATCCAAAAAAGAGCCACCAAATTTTGGAAACACCTTGAAATGAGCAACCCCCAATGCTATCATTACGAAGCCCTGAAATGCCAAGAGAGGACCATAAAGAAGAATACCCTCAGTCAACTAGTCCTGGGACTCAGCGAAGTAACTACTAACACTACTAACACTAACCAGCCCCAGGACAGTGACAGCGTAACACAAAGAATTCGACCCAACACAATCGTCGCTAAGCAAAAGGAAAAATATCTGTCATATTGGGCAGAAACAACAAAAACCCAAAGCAAACTCAATTGCTACTTGACCCTAAACAGACAATACAACATGGCTGCGTACCTGACCATGGTAAAGGATAACAAACTGAGAAAAACCTTGACAAGGTACAGACTTAGCGAACATAGCCGAGCGATCGAAAAAGGCAGACACAGGCAGACCAGGCTGCCAAGAGAGGACAGGATATGCTCTCACTGCAGTCAGGCAGTGGTGGAGACAGAGATGCACTTCCTCACAGCTTGTGGAAAATATCAGGGCATCAGGGAGAATTTCTACCAAAAATTCACACAAATATGCCCTGAATTCAGAAATTTGAATGATGACCAAAAACTCCCATACCTACTAGGGGAACAGAGAAACTGTGTAACCTTAGCGGCACACTATGTTACAGCTTGCCATAAACAGAGCGACAACCAGTAAACCTAAGAAAAGAGTATATACAAATTATACGAATGTATATTTATACACTCAGGGATATATATAGAGGGGGGGAGGGAGAGAGAGAGAGAGAGGGGGGGAGAGAGAGAGACAGGGGGGGAGAGAGAGAGAGAGAGAGAGAGAGAGAGAGAGGGGGGGAGAGAGAGGGGGGAGAGAGAGAGAGGGGGGGAGAGAGAGAGAGAGGGGGGAGAGAGAGAGAGGGGGGAGAGAGAGAGGGGGGGAGAGAGAGAGAGGGGGGAGAGAGAGAGAGGGGGGGAGAGAGAGAGAGAGGGGGGAGAGAGAGAGAGGGGGGAGAGAGAGAGGGGGGGAGAGAGAGAGAGGGGGGAGAGAGAGAGGGGGGGAGAGAGAGAGAGGGGGGGAGAGAGAGAGAGGGGGGGAGAGAGAGAGAGGGGGGGGAGAGAGAGAGAGGGGGGGAGAGAGAGAGAGAGGGGGGGGGAGAGAGAGAGAGAGGGGGGGAGAGAGAGGGGGGGAGAGAGAGAGAGGGGGGAGAGAGAGAGGGGGGGAGAGAGAGAGGGGGGGAGAGAGAGAGGGGGGGAGAGAGAGAGGGGGGGAGAGAGAGAGGGGGGGAGAGAGAGAGGGGGGGAGAGAGAGAGGGGGGGAGAGAGAGAGGGGGGGAGAGAGAGAGGGGGGGAGAGAGAGAGGGGGGAGAGAGAGAGGGGGGAGAGAGAGAGGGGGGGAGAGAGAGAGGGGGGGAGAGAGAGAGGGGGGAGAGAGAGAGGGGGGGAGAGAGAGAGGGGGGGAGAGAGAGAGAGGGGGGGAGAGAGAGAGAGGGGGGGGAGAGAGAGAGGGGGGGAGAGAGAGAGGGGGGGAGAGAGAGAGGGGGGGAGAGAGAGAGGGGGGGAGAGAGAGAGGGGGGAGAGAGAGAGGGGGGGAGAGAGAGAGGGGGGGAGAGAGAGAGGGGGGGGGGAGAGTGTGTGTGTGGGGGGGAGTGGGAGGGGGGAGTGAGGGGGGTGAGAGTGAGGGGGGTGTGAGTGTGGGGGGTTGAGTGTGTGGGGGGGAGTGTGTGTGGGGGGGGAGTGTGTGAGAGGGGGGGGTGAGTGTGAGTGAGGGGGGTGAGTGTGGGGGGTGTGTGTGTGTGGGGGGTGTGTGTGTGGGGGGTGTGTGTGTGGGGGTGTGTGTGTGGGGGGTTGTGTGTGGGGGGTGTGTTGTGAGGGGGGGTGTGTGAGTGTGGGGGGGGTGTGTGTGTGTGGGGGGTGTGTGTGTGGGGGGGTGTGTGTGTGTGGGGGGGGTGTGTGTGTGTGTGGGGGGGAGTGTGTGTGTGGGGGGGTGTGTGTGTGGGGGGTGTGTGGGTGTGTGTGTGGGGGGGGTGTGTGTGTGGGGTGTGGGTGTGGGGGGGTGTGTGTGTGGGGGGGTGTGTGTGTGTGGGGGTGTGTGTGTGTGGGGGGTGTTGTGGGGGGGTGTGTGTGTGTGTGGGGGGGGTGTGTGTGTGGGGGGGGTGTGTGTGTGGGGGTGTGTTGTGGGGGGTGTGTGTGGGGGGGTTGTGTGTGGGGTGGGTGTGGTGTGGGGGTGTGTGTGGGGGGGTGTGTGGGTGTGTGGGGGGTGTGTTGTGTGGGGGGTGTGTGTGTGTGGGGGGGTGTTGTGTGGTGTGTGTGTTGGTGTTGTGGGGGTGTGTTGTGGGGTGTGTGTTGGGGGTGGTGTGTGTTGGGGGGTGTGTGTGTGGGGGGGTGTGTGTGTGTGTGTTGTGGTGTGTGTTGTGTGTGTTGTATGATTATTAGTGTAAGTAGAGTATTTGTATGGATTTTGGGGGGAGAGTTATGTTTGAGGTTGTTTTATTATGATGGTGGGGGGATGTTTGTAAATGTGGGATGTTTTATTTGTAATGGGTAAAGATGGTGTAATAGTGTGTATATAGTGTAGTATAAGTAAGGGGGGAGTTAGTGGTATGATGATGGTGAGGATGATGTGATGTTGGATAGGTTTGTTTTTGAAAGTTTGAAAGTGTTGATTGTTTTTTGAGGAGATATTATTATTATTAGGTGTGGTGGTTTTGTGTGTGGTTGTGTGTGGGATGTGTGGAGAGGAGGGAGGGGAGGTGGGATGGGTTGATTGGAGGATAGGAGTGTTGAGTTGATAAAGGTGGAGGGTTTGTGGGTAGTAATTGGT